>NW_027490629.1:0-93092 GCF_050948175.1 Xylocopa sonorina | reverse complement strand
ATATCTTACCATAAAACATAGAAATGAGATGCGATAACCTCGATTTAAGAAGCATTACAACTCTATTGCTACGATACCTAGACATCTGCAGACGCTACTTCCTTGCAAGGAAGTGTCGCATTTACATTCATTTGAAGTGTAGACGAGGAGTAGATAACACTTCGCAAATTATATTATATCTTACCATGAAACATAGAAATGAGATGCGATATTGTGTTTTGAGAAGCATTAGAACTCTATCGCTACGATACCTAGACATCTGCAGACGCTATTTCCTTTCAACGAAGTGTCGCACTTACATTCATTTGAAGTGTAGACGAGGAGTAGATAACACTTCGCAAATCATATTATATCTTACCATGAAACATAGAAATGAGATGCGATATCGCGTTTTAAGAATCATAAGAACTCTATTGCTACGATACGTAGAAATCTGCAAACGCTATTTCCTTGCAAGGAAGTGTCGCACTTACATTCATTTGAAGTGTAGACGAGGAATACATAACACTTCGCAAATCATATTATATCTTACCGTGAACCATAGAAATGAGATGCGATATCGCGTTTTAAAAAACATTAGAAATATATTGCTACGATACGTAGACATCTGCAAACGCTATTTCCTAGCGAGGAAGTGTCGCATTCACATTCATTTGAAGTGTAGACGAGGAATACATAACACTTCGCAAATCATATTATATCTTACCATGAAACATAGAAATGAGATGCGATATTGTGTTAAGAAGCATTAGAACTCTATCGCTACGATACCTAGACATCTGCAAACGCTATTTCCATGCAAGGAAGTGTCGCATTTACATTCATTTGAATCGTAGACGAGGAATGTATAACACTTCGCAAATCATATTATATCTTACAATGAAACATAGAAATGAGATGCGATATCGCGTTTTAAGAAGCATTAGAAATCTATTGCTACGATACGTAGACATCTGCAAACGCTATTTCCTTGCAAGGAAGTGTCGCATTTACATTCATTTGAAGTGTAGACGAGGAATACATGACACTTCGCAAATCATATTATATCTTACCATGAAGCATAGAAATGAGATGCGATATCGCGTTTTAAGAAGCATTAGAACTCCATTGCTACGATACGTAGACATCTGCAAACGCTATTTCCTAGCGAGGAAGTGTCTCATTCACATTCATTTGAAGTGTAGACGAGGAATACATAACACTTCTCAAATCATATTATATCTTACCATGAAACATAGAAATGAGATGCGATATAGCGTTTTAAGAATCATAGGAACCCTATTGCTACGATACGTAGACAACTGCAAACGCTATTTCCTTGCAAGGAAGTGTCGCATTTACATTCATTTGAATCGTAGACGAGGAATCCATAACACTTCGCAATGAATATTATATCTTATCATGAAACATAGAAATGAGATGCGATATCGCGTTTTAAGAAGCATTAGAAATCTATTGCTACGATACGTAGACATCTGCAAACGCTATTTCCTAGCGAGGAAGTGTCGCATTTACATTCATTTGAAGTGTAGACGAGGAATACATAACACTTCGCAAATCATATTATATCTTACCATGAAACACAGAAATAAGATGCGATATCGTGTTTTAAGAATCATAAGAACTCCATTGCTACGATACGTAGACATCTGCAAACGCTATTTCCTTGCAAGGAAGTGTCACATTTACATTCATTTGAAGTGTAGACGAGGAATACATGACACTTCGCAAATCATATTATATCTTACCATGAAACATAGAAATGAGATGCGATATCGCGTTTTAAGTATCATAAGAACTCCATTGCTACGATACGTAGACATCTGCAAACGCTATTTCCTAGCGAGGAAGTGTCTCATTCACATTCATTTGAAGTGTAGACGAGGAATACATAACACTTCTCAAATCATATTATATCTTACCATGAAACATAGAAATGAGATGCGATATAGCGTTTTAAGAATCATAGGAACTCTATTGCTACGATACGTAGACATCTGCAAACGCTATTTCCTTGCTGGGAAGTGTCGCATTTACATTCATTTGAAGTGTAGACGAGGAATACATGACACTTCGCAAATCATATTATATCTTACCATGAAACATAGAAATGAGATGCGATATTGTGTTTTGAGAAGCATTAGAACTCTATCGCTACGATACCTAGACATCTGCAGACGCTATTTCCTTTCAACGAAGTGTCGCACTTACATTCATTTGAAGTGTAGACGAGGAGTAGATAACACTTCGCAAATCATATTATATCTTACCATGAAACATAGAAATGAGATGCGATATCGCGTTTTAAGAATCATAAGAACTCTATTGCTACGATACGTAGACATCTGCAAACGCTATTTCCTTGCAAGGAAGTGTCACATTTACATTCATTTGAAGTGTAGACGAGGAATACATGACACATCGCAAATCATATTATATCTTACCATAAAACATAGAAATGAGATGCGATAACCTCGATTTAAGAAGCATCAGAAATCTATTGCTACGATACGTAGACATCTGCAAACGCTATTTCCTTGCAAGGAAGTGTCGCATTTACATTCATTTGAAGTGTAGACGAGGAATACATAACACTTCGCAAATCATATTATACCTCATCATGAAACATAGATATGAGATGCTATATCTCGTTTTAAGTAGCATTTGAACTCTATTGCTACGATACCTACACAACTGCAGACGCTATTTCCTTTCAAGGAAGTGTCGCATTTACATTCATTTGAAGTGTAGATAGGAGTAGATAACACTTCGCAAATCATATTATATCTTACAATGAAACATAGAAATGAGATGCGATATCGCGTTTTAAGAAGCATTAGAACTCTATTGCTACGATACCTAGACATCTGCAGACGCTACTTCCTAGCAAGGAAGTGTCGCATTTACATTCATTTGAAGTGTAGACGAGGAATACATGACACTTCGCAAATCATATTATATCTTACCATGAAACATAGAAATGAGATGCGATATCGCGTTTTAAGAAGCATTAGAAATCTATTGCTACGATACGTAGACATCTGCAAACGCTATTTCCTAGCGAGGAAGTGTCGCATTTACATTCATTTGAAGTGTAGACGAGGAATACATAACACTTCGCAAATCATATTATATCTTACCATGAAACACAGAAATAAGATGCGATATCGTGTTTTAAGAATCATAAGAACTCCATTGCTACGACACGTAGACATCTGCAAACGCTATTTCCTTGCAAGGAAGTGTCACATTTACATTCATTTGAAGTGTAGACGAGGAATACATGACACTTCGCAAATCATATTATATCTTACCATGAAACATAGAAATGAGATGCGATATCGCGTTTTAAGTATCATAAGAACTCCATTGCTACGATACGTAGACATCTGCAAACGCTATTTCCTAGCGAGGAAGTGTCTCATTCACATTCATTTGAAGTGTAGACGAGGAATACATAACACTTCTCAAATCATATTATATCTTACCATGAAACATAGAAATGAGATGCGATATAGCGTTTTAAGAATCATAGGAACTCTATTGCTACGATACGTAGACATCTGCAAACGCTATTTCCTTGCTGGGAAGTGTCGCATTTACATTCATTTGAAGTGTAAACGAGGAATACATGACACTTCGCAAATCATATTATATCTTACCATGAAACATAGAAATGAGATCCGATATCGCGTTTTAAGAAGCATCAGATATCTATTGCTACGATACGTAGACATCTGCAAACGCAATTTCTTTGCAAGGAAGTGTCGCATTTACATTCATTTGGTGTGTAGACGAGGAATACATAACACTTCGCAAATCATATTATATCTTACAATGAAACATAGAAATGAGATGCGATATCGCGTTTTAAGAAGCATTAGAAATCTATTGCTACGATACGTAGACATCTGCAAACGCTATTTCCTAGCAAGGAAGTGTCGCATTTACATTCATTTGAAGTGTAGACGAGGAATACATAACACTTCGCAAATCATATTATATCTTACCATGAAACACAGAAATAAGATGCGATGTCGTGTTTTAAGAATCATAAGAACTCCATTGCTACGATACGTAGACATCTGCAAACGCTATTTCCTTGCAAGGAAGTGTCGCATTTACATTCATTTGAAGTGTAGACGAGGAATACATGACACTTCGCAAATCATATTATATCTTACCATGAAACATAGAAATGAGATGCGATATCGCGTTTTAAGTATCATAAGAACTCCATTGCTACGATACGTAGACATCTGCAAACGCTATTTCCTAGCAAGGAAGTGTCGCATTTACATTCATTTGAATCGTAGACGAGGAATGCATAACACTTCGCAAATCATATTATACCTTATCATGAAACATAGATATGAGATGCTATATCTCGTTTTAAGAAGCATTTGAACTCTATTGCTACGATACCTACACAACTGCAGACGCTATTTCCTTTCAAGGAAGTGTCGCATTTACATTCATTTGAAGTGTAGACGAGGAGTAGATAACACTTCGCAAATCATAATTATATCTTACCATGAAACATAGAAATGAGATGCGATATTGTGTTTTGAGAAGCATTAGAACTCTATCGCTACGATACCTAGACATCTGCAGACGCTATTTCCTTTCAACGAAGTGTCGCACTTACATTCATTTGAAGTGTAGACGAGGAGTAGATAACACTTCGCAAATCATATTATATCTTACCATGAAACATAGAAATGAGATGCGATATCGCGTTTTAAGAATCATAAGAACTCTATTGCTACGATACGTAGAAATCTGCAAACGCTATTTCCTTGCAAGGAAGTGTCGCACTTACATTCATTTGAAGTGTAGACGAGGAATACATAACACTTCGCAAATCATATTATATCTTACCGTGAACCATAGAAATGAGATGCGATATCGCGTTTTAAGAAGCATTAGAAATCAATTGCTACGATACGTAGACATCTGCAAACGCTATTTCCTTGCTGGGAAGTGTCGCATTTACATTCATTTGAAGTGTAGACGAGGAAAACATGACACTTCGCAAATCATATTATATCTTACCATAAAACATAGAAATGAAATGCGATAACCTTGATTTAAGAGGCATCAGAAATCTATTGCTACGATACGTAGACATCTGCAAACGCTATTTCCTTGCAAGGAAGTGTCGCATTTACATTCATTTGAAGTGTAGACGAGGAATACATAACACTTCGCAAATCATATTATACCTTATCATGAAACATAGATATGAGATGCCATATCTCGTTTTAAGTAGCATTTGAACTCTATTGCTACGATACGTAGACATCTGCAAACGCTATTTCCTTGCAAGGAAGTGTCACATTTACATTCATTTGAAGTGTAGACGAGGAATACATGACACTTCGCAAATCATATTATATCTTACCATGAAACATAGAAATGAGATGCGATATCGCGTTTTAAGTATCATAAGAACTCCATTGCTACGATACGTAGACATCTGCAAACGCTATTTCCTAGCGAGGAAGTGTCTCATTCACATTCATTTGAAGTGTAGACGAGGAATACATAACACTTCTCAAATCATATTATATCTTACCATGAAACATAGAAATGAGATGCGATATAGCGTTTTAAGAATAATAGGAACTCTATTGCTACGATACGTAGACATCTGCAAACGCTATTTCCTTGCTGGGAAGTGTCGCATTTACATTCATTTGAAGTGTAGACGAGGAATACATGACACTTCGCAAATCATATTATATCTTACCATGAAACATAGAAATGAGATGCGAAATCGCGTTTTAAGAAGCATTAGAAATCTATTGCTACGATACGTAGACATCTGCAAACGCAATTTCTTTGCAAGGAAGTGTCGCATTTACATTCATTTGGAGTGTAGACGAGGAATACATAACACTTCGCAAATCATATTATATCTTACAATGAAACATAGAAATGAGATGCGATATCGCGTTTTAAGAAGCATTTGAACTCTATTGCTACGATACCTACACAACTGCAGACGCTATTTCCTTTCAAGGAAGTGTCGCATTTACATTCATTTGAAGTGTAGACGACGAATACATGACACTTCGCAAATCATATTATATCTTACCATAAAACATAGAAATGAGATGCGATAACCTCGATTTAAGAAGCATTAGAAATCTATTGCTACGATACGTAGACATCTGCAAACGCTATTTCCTTGCAAGGAAGTGTCGCATTTACATTCATTTGAAGTGTAGACGAGGAATACATAACACTTCGCAATCATATTATACCTTATCATGAAACATAGATATGAGATGCTATATCTCGTTTTAAGAAGCATTTGAACTCTATTGCTACGATACCTACACAACTGCAGACGCTATTTCCTTTCAAGGAAGTGTCGCATTTACATTCATTTGAAGTGTAGACGAGGAGTAGATAACACTTCGCAAATCATATTATATCTTACCATGAAACATAGAAATAAGATGCGATATCGTGTTTTAAGAATCATAAGAACTCCATTGCTACGATACGTAGACATCTGCAAACGCTATTTCCTTGCAAGGAAGTGTCACATTTACATTCATTTGAAGTGTAGACGAGGAATACATGACACATCGCAAATCATATTATATCTTACCATGAAACATAGAAATGAGAGATGCGATATCGCGTTTTAAGAAGCATTAGAAATCTATTGCTACGATACGTAGACATCTGCAAACGCTGTTTCCTAGCGAGGAAGTGTCGCATTCACATTCATTTGAAGTGTAGACGAGGAACACATACCACTTCGCAAATCATATTATATCTTACCATGAAACATAGAAATGATATGCGATATCGCGTTTTAAGAAGCATTAGAACTCTATTGCTACGATAGGTAGACATCTGCAAACGCTATTTCCTTGCAAGGAAGTGTCGCATTTACATTTATATGAAGTGTAGACGAGGAATACATAACACTTCGCAAATCATATTATATCTTACCATGAAACATAGAAATGAGATGCGATAACCTCGATTTAAGAAGCATTAGAAATCTATTGCTACGATACGTAGACATCTGCAAACGCTATTTCCTTGCAAGGAAGTGTCGCATTTACATTCATTTGAAGTGTAGGCGAGGAATACATAACACTTCGCAAATCATATTATATTTTACCGTGAAACATAGAAATGAGATGCGATATCGCGTTTTAAGAAGCATTAGAAATCTATTGCTACGATACGTAGACATCTGCAAACGCTGTTTCCTAGCGAGGAAGTGTCGCATTCACATTCATTTGAAGTGTAGACGAGGAACACATACCACTTCGCAAATCATATTATATCTTACCATGAAACATAGAAATGATATGCGATATCGCGTTTTAAGAAGCATTAGAACTCTATTGCTACGATAGGTAGACATCTGCAAACGCTATTTCCTTGCAAGGAAGTGTCGCATTTACATTTATATGAAGTGCAGACGAGGAATACATAACACTTCGCAAATCAAATTATATCTTACCATGAAACATAGAAATGAGATGCGATATTGTGTTTTGAGAAGCATTAGAACTCTATCGCTACGATACCTAGACATCTGCAGACGCTATTTCCTTTCATGGAAGTGTCGCATTTACATTCATTTGAAGTGTAGACGAGGAGTAGATAACACTTCGCAAATCATATTATATCTTACAATGAAACATAGAAATGAGATGCGATATCGCGTTTTAGGAAGCATTAGAACTCTATTGCTACGATACCTAGACATCTGCAGACGCTACTTCCTAGCAAGGAAGTGTCGCATTTACATTCATTTGAAGTGTAGACGAGGAATACATGACACTTCGCAAATCATATTATATCTTACCATGAAACATAGAAATGAGATGCGATATCGCGTTTTAAGAAGCATTAGAAATCTATTGCTACGATACGTAGACATCTGCAAACGCTATTTCCTAGCGAGGAAGTGTCTCATTCACATTCATTTGAAGTGTAGACGAGGAATACATAACACTTCTCAAATCATATTATATCTTACCATGAAACATAGAAATGAGATGCGATATAGCGTTTTAAGAATCATAGGAACTCTATTGCTACGATACGTAGACATCTGCAAACGCTATTTCCTTGCTGGGAAGTGTCGCATTTACATTCATTTGAAGTGTAGACGAGGAATACATGACACTTCCCAAATCATATTATATCTTACCATGAAACATAGAAATGAGATCCGATATCGCGTTTTAAGAAGCATTAGATATCTATTGCTACGATACGTAGACATCTGCAAACGCAATTTCTTTGCAAGGAAGTGTCGCATTTACATTCATTTGGAGTGTAGACGAGGAATACATAACACTTCGCAAATCATATTATATCTTACCATGAAACATAGAAATGAGATGCGATATCGCGTTTTAAGAAGCAGTAGAACTCTATTGCTATGATAGGTAGACATCTGCAAACGCTATTTCCTTGCAAGGAAGTGTCGCATTTACATTCGTATGAAGTGTAGACGAGGAATACATAACACTTCGCAAATCATATTTTATCTTACCATGAAACACAGAAATGAGATGCGATATCGCGTATTAAGAATCATTTGAACTCTATTGCTACGATACCTACACAACTGCAGACGCTATTTCCTTTCAATGAAGTGTCGCATTTACATTCATTTGAAGTGTAGACGAGGAGTAGACAACACTTCGCAAATCATATTATATCTTACAATGAAACATAGAAATGAGATGCGATATCGCGTTTTAAGAAGCATTAGAAATCTATTGCTACGATACGTAGACATCTGCAAACGCTATTTCCTAGCGAGGAAGTGTCGCATTTACATTCATTTGAAGTGTAGACGAGGAATACATAACACTTCGCAAATCATATTATATCTTACCATGAAACACAGAAATAAGATGCGATATCGTGTTTTAAGAATCATAAGAACTCCATTGCTACGATACGTAGACATCTGCAAACGCTATTTCCTTGCAAGGAAGTGTCGCATTTACATTCATTTGAAGTGTAGACGAGGAATACATGACACTTCGCAAATCATATTATATCTTACCATGAAACATAGAAATGAGATGCGATATCGCGTTTTAAGTATCATAAGAACTCCATTCATTTGAATCGTAGACGAGGAATGCATAACACTTCGCAAGTGAATATTATATCTTATCATGAAACATAGATATGAGATGCAATATCTCGTTTTAAGAAGCATTTGAACTCAATTGCTACGATACCTAGACATCTGCAGAAGCTATTTCCTAGCAAGGAAGAGTCGCATTTACATTCATTTGAAGTGTAGACCAGGAATACATGACACTTCGCAAATCATATTATATCTTACCATGAAACATAGAAATGAGATGCGAAATCGCGTTTTAAGAAGCATTAGAAATCTATTGCTACGATACGTAGACATCTGCAAACGCTATTTCCTTGCTGGGAAGTGTCGCATTTACATTCATTTGAAGTGTAGACGAGGAATACATGATACTTCGCAAATCATATTATATCTTACCATGAAACATAGAAATGAGATCCGATATCGCGTTTTAAGAAGCATTAGATATCTATTGCTACGATACGTAGACATCTGCAGACGCTATTTCCTTGCAAGGAAGTGTCGCATTTACATTCATTTGAATCGTAGACGAGGAATGCATAACACTTCGCAGTGAATATTATATCTTATCATGAAACATAGATATGAGATGCAATATCTCGTTTTAAGAAGCATTTGAACTCTATTGCTACGATACCTACACAACTGCAGACGCTATTTCCTTTCAAGGAAGTGTCGCATTTACATTCATTTGACGTGTAGACGAGGAGTAGATAACACTTCGCAAATCATATTATATCTTACCATGAAACATAGAAATGAGATGCGATATTGTGTTTTGAGAAGCATTAGAACTCTATCGCTACGATACCTAGACATCTGCAGACGCTATTTCCTTTCAACGAAGTGTCGCACTTACATTTATTTGAAGTGTAGACGAGGAGTAGATAACACTTCGCAAATCATATTATATCTTACCATGAAACATAGAAATGAGATGCGATATCGCGTTTTAAGAATCATAAGAACTCTATTGCTACGATACGTAGAAATCTGCAAACGCTATTTCCTTGCAAGGAAGTGTCGCATTCACATTCATTTGAAGTGTAGACGAGGAACACATACCACTTCGCAAATCATATTATATCTTACCATGAAACATAGAAATGAGATGCGATATCGCGTTTTAAGAATCATAAGAACTCTATTGCTACGAAACGTAGACATCTGCAAACGCTATTTCCTTGCAAGGAAGTGTCGCATTTACATTCATTTGAAGTGTAGACGAGGAGTAGATAACACTTCGCAAATCATATTATATCTTACCATGAAACATAGAAATGGGATGCGATATCGCGTTTTAAGAAGCATTAGAACCCCATTCCTACGATAGGTAGACATCTGCAAACGCTATTTCCTTGCAAGGAAGTGTCGCATTTACATTCATTTGAAGTGTAGACGAGGAATACATAACACTTCGCAAATCATATTATATCTTACCGTGAAACATAGAAATGAGATGCGATATCGCGTTTTAAGAAGCATTAGAAATCTATTGCTACGATACGTAGACATCTGCAAACGCTATTTCCTAGCGAGGAAGTGTCACATTCACATTCCTTTGAAGTGTAGACGAGGAATACATAACACTTCGCAAATCATATTATATCTTACCATGAAACATAGAAATGAGATGCGATATCGCGTTTTAAGAATCGTAAGAACTCTATTGCTACGATACGTAGACATCTGCAAACGCTGTTTCCTTGCAAGGAAGTGTCGCATTTACATTCATTTGAATCGTAGACGAGGAATGCATAACACTTCGCAATGAATATTATATCTTACCATGAAACATAGAAGTGAGATGCGATATCGCGTTTTAAGAAGCATTAGAAATATATTGCTACGATACCTAGACATCTGCAGACGCTATTTCCTTCCGAGGAAGTGTCTCATTCACATTCATTTGAAGTGTAGACGAGGAATACATAACACTTCTCAAATCATATTATATCTTACCATGAAACATAGAAATGAGATGCGATATAGCGTTTTAAGAATCATAGGCACTCTATTGCTACGATACGTAGACAACAGCAAACGCTATTTCCTTGCAAGGAAGTGTCGCATTTACATTCATTTGAATCGTAGACGAGGAATGCATAACACTTCGCAATGAATATTATATCTTATCATGAAACATAGATATGAGATGCAGTATCTCGTTTTAAGAAGCATATGAACTCAATTGCTACGATACCTAGACATCTGCAGACGCTATTTCCTAGCAAGGAAGTGTCGCATTTACATTCACTTGAAGTGTAGACGAGGAATACATGACACTTCGCAAATCATATTATATCTTACCATGAAACATAGAAATGACATGCGATGTCGCGTTTTAAGAAGCATTAGAACCCCATTCCTACGATAGGTAGACATCTGCAAACGCTATTTCCTTGCAAGGAAGTGTCGCATTTACATTCACTTGAAGTGTAGACGAGGAATACATAACACTTCGCAAATCATATTATATCTTACCGTGAAACATAGAAATGAGATGCGATATCGCGTTTTAAGAAGCATTAGAAATCTATTGCTACGATACGTAGACATCTGCAAACGCTATTTCCTTGCAAGGAAGTGTCGCATTTACATTCATATAAAGTGTAGACGAGGAATACATAACACTTCGCAAACCATATTATATCTTACCATGAAACATAGAAATGAAATGCGATACTGTGTTTTGAGAAGCATTAGAACTCTATCCCTACGATACCTAGACATCTGCAGACGCTATTTCCTTCCACGGAAGTGTCGCATTTACATTCATTTGAAGTGTAGACGAGGAGTAGATAACACTTCGCAAATCATATTATATCTTACCACTAAACATAGAAATGAGATGCGATATCGCGTTTTAAGAATCATAAGAACTCTATTGCTACGATACGTAGAAATCTGCAAACGCTATTTCCTTGCAAGGAAGTGTCGCATTTACATTCATTTGAAGTGTAGACGAGGAATACATAACACTTCGCAAATCATATTATATCTTATCGTGAAACATAGAAATGAGACGCGATATCGCGTTTTAAGAAGCATTAGAAATCTATTGCTACGATACGTAGACATCTGCAAACGCTATTTCCTAGCGAGGAAGTGTCGCATTCACATTCCTTTGAAGTGTAGACGAGGAATACATAACACCTCGCAAATCATATTATATCTTACTATGAAACATGGAAATGAGATGCGATATTGTGTTTTGAGAAGCATTAGAACTCTATCGCTACGATACCTAGACATCTGCAGACGCTATTTCCTTTCATGGAAGTGTCGCATTTACATTCATTTGAAGTGTAGACGAGGAGTAGATAACACTTCGCAAATCATATTATATCTTACCATGAAACATAGAAATGAGATGCGATATCGCGTTTTAAGAATCATAAGAACTCTATTGCTACGATACGTAGACTTCTGCAAACGCTGTTTCCTTGCAAGGAAGTGTCGTATTTACATTCATTTGAATCGTAGACGAGGAATACATAACACTTCGCAAATCATATTATATCTTACCGTGAAACATAGAAATGAGATGCGATATCGCGTTTTAAGAAGCATTAGAAATCTATTGCTACGATACGTAGACATCTGCAAACGCTATTTCCTAGCGAGGAAGTGTCACATTCACATTCCTTTGAAGTGTAGACGAGGAATACATAACACTTCGCAAATCATATTATATCTTACCATGAAACATAGAAATGAGATGCGATATCGCGTTTTAAGAATCATAAGAACTCTATTGCTACGATACGCAGACATCTGCAAACGCTGTTTCCTTGCAAGGAAGTGTCGCATTTACATTCATTTGAATCGTAGACGAGGAATGCATAACACTTCGCAAATCATATTATATCTTACCATGAAACATAGAAATGAAATGCGATACTGTGTTTTGAGAAGCATTAGAACTCTATCGCTACGATACCTAGACATCTGCAGACGCTATTTCCTTCCGAGGAAGTGTCTCATTCACATTCATTTGAAGTGTAGACGAGGAATACATAACACTTCGCAAATCATATTATATCTTACCATGAAACATAGAAATGAGATGCGATATTGTGTTTTGAGAAGCATTAGAACCCTATCGCTACGATACCTAGACATCTGCAGACACTATTTCCTTTCATGGAAGTGTCGCATTTACATTCATTTGAAGTGTAGACGAGGAGTAGATAACACTTCGCAAATCATATTATATCTTACCATGAAACATAGAAATGGGATGCGATATCGCGTTTTAAGAAGCATTACAAATCTATTGCTACGATACGTAGACATCTGCAAACGCTATTTCCTTGCAAGGAAGTGTCGCATTTGCATTCATTTGAAGTGTAGACGAGGAATACATAACACTTCGCAAATCATATTATATCTTACCGTGAAACATAGAAATGAAATGCGATATCGCGTTTTAAGACGCATTAGAAATCTATTGCTACGATACGTAGACAACTGCAAACGCTATTTCCTAGCCAGGAAGTGTCGCATTCACATTCATTTGAAGTGTAGACGAGGAACACATACCACTTCGCAAATCATATTATATCTTACCATGAAACATAGAAATGAGATGCGATATCGCGTTTTGAGAATCATAAGAACCCTATTGCTACGATACGTAGAAATCTGCAAACGCTATTTCCTTGCAAGGAAGTGTCGCATTTGCATTCATTGGAAGTGTAGACGAGGAATACATAACACTTCGCAAATCATATTATATCTTAGCGTGAAACATAGAAATGAGATGCGATATAGCGTTTTAAGAATCATAGGAACTCTATTGCTACGATACGTAGACAAGAGCAAACGCTATTTCCTTGCAAGAAAGTGTCGCATTTACATTCATTTGAATCGTAGACGAGGAATGCATAACACTTCGCAATGAATATTATATCTTATCATGAAACATAGATATGAGATGCAATATCTCGTTTTAAGAAGCATTAGAAATCTATTGCTACGATACGTAGACATCTGCAAACGCCATTTCCTAGCGAGGAAGTGTCGCATTCACATTCATTTGAAGTGTAGACGAGGAACACATACCACTTCGCAAATCATATTATATCTTACCATGAAACATAGAAATGAGATGCGATATCGCGTTTTAAGAATCATAAGAACTCTATTGCTACGAAACGTAGACATCTGCAAACGCTATTTCCTTGCAAGGAAGTGTCGCATTTACATTCATTTGAAGTGTAGACGAGGAATACATAACACTTCGCAAATCATATTATATCTTACCGTGAAACATAGAAATGAGATGCGATATCGCGTTTTAAGAAGCATTAGAAATCTATTGCTACGATACGTAGACATCTGCAAACGCTATTTCCTAGCGAGGAAGTGTCACATTCACATTCCTTTGAAGTGTAGACGAGGAATACATAACACTTCGCAAATCATATTATATCTTACCATGAAACATAGAAATGAGATGCGATATCGCGTTTTAAGAATCGTAAGAACTCTATTGCTACGATACGTAGACATCTGCAAACGCTGTTTCCTTGCAAGGAAGTGTCGCATTTACATTCATTTGAATCGTAGACGAGGAATGCATAACACTTCGCAATGAATATTATATCTTACCATGAAACATAGAAGTGAGATGCGATATCGCGTTTTGAGAATCATAAGAACCCTATTGCTACGATACGTAGAAATCTGCAAACGCTATTTCCTTGCAAGGAAGTGTCGCATTTGCATTCATTGGAAGTGTAGACGAGGAATACATAACACTTCGCAAATCATATTATATCTTAGCGTGAAACATAGAAATGAGATGCGATATAGCGTTTTAAGAATCATAGGAACTCTATTGCTACGATACGTAGACAAGAGCAAACGCTATTTCCTTGCAAGAAAGTGTCGCATTTACATTCATTTGAATCGTAGACGAGGAATGCATAACACTTCGCAATGAATATTATATCTTATCATGAAACATAGATATGAGATGCAATATCTCGTTTTAAGAAGCATTAGAAATCTATTGCTACGATACGTAGACATCTGCAAACGCCATTTCCTAGCGAGGAAGTGTCGCATTCACATTCATTTGAAGTGTAGACGAGGAACACATACCACTTCGCAAATCATATTATATCTTACCATGAAACATAGAAATGAGATGCGATATCGCGTTTTAAGAATCATAAGAACTCTATTGCTACGAAACGTAGACATCTGCAAACGCTATTTCCTTGCAAGGAAGTGTCGCATTTACATTCATTTGAAGTGTAGACGAGGAGTAGATAACACTTCGCAAATCATATTATATCTTACCATGAAACATAGAAATGGGATGCGATATCGCGTTTTAAGAAGCATTAGAACCCCATTCCTACGATAGGTAGACATCTGCAAACGCTATTTCCTTGCAAGGAAGTGTCGCATTTACATTCATTTGAAGTGTAGACGAGGAATACATAACACTTCGCAAATCATATTATATCTTACCGTGAAACATAGAAATGAGATGCGATATCGCGTTTTAAGAAGCATTAGAAATCTATTGCTACGATACGTAGACATCTGCAAACGCTATTTCCTAGCGAGGAAGTGTCACATTCACATTCCTTTGAAGTGTAGACGAGGAATACATAACACTTCGCAAATCATATTATATCTTACCATGAAACATAGAAATGAGATGCGATATCGCGTTTTAAGAATCGTAAGAACTCTATTGCTACGATACGTAGACATCTGCAAACGCTGTTTCCTTGCAAGGAAGTGTCGCATTTACATTCATTTGAATCGTAGACGAGGAATGCATAACACTTCGCAATGAATATTATATCTTACCATGAAACATAGAAGTGAGATGCGATATCGCGTTTTAAGAAGCATTAGAAATATATTGCTACGATACGTAGACATCTGCAAACGCTATTTCCTAGCGAGGAAGTGTCGCATTCACATTCATTTGAAGTGTAGACGAGGAACACATAACACTTCGCAAATCATATTATATCTTACCATGAAACATAGAAATGAAATGCGATACTGTGTTTTGAGAAGCATTAGAACTCTATCGCTACGATACCTAGACATCTGCAGACGCTATTTCCTTCCGAGGAAGTGTCTCATTCACATTCATTTGAAGTGTAGACGAGGAATACATAACACTTCTCAAATCATATTATATCTTACCATGAAACATAGAAATGAGATGCGATATAGCGTTTTAAGAATCATAGGAACTCTATTGCTACGATACGTAGACAACAGCAAACGCTATTTCCTTGCAAGGAAGTGTCGCATTTACATTCATTTGAATCGTAGACGAGGAATGCATAACACTTCGCAATGAATATTATATCTTATCATGAAACATAGATATGAGATGCAGTATCTCGTTTTAAGAAGCATTTGAACTCAATTGCTACGATACCTAGACATCTGCAGACGCTATTTCCTAGCAAGGAAGTGTCGCATTTACATTCACTTGAAGTGTAGACGAGGAATACATGACACTTCGCAAATCATATTATATCTTACCATGAAACATAGAAATGAGATGCGATATAGCGTTATAAGAAGCATTAGAACTCTATTGCTACGATAAGTAGACATCTGCAAACGCTATTTCCTTGCAAGGAAGTGTCGCATTTACATTCATATAAAGTGTAGACGAGGAATACATAACACTTCGCAAATCATATTATATCTTACCATGAAACATAGAAATGAAATGCGATACTGTGTTTTGAGAAGCATTAGAACTCTATCCCTACGATACCTAGACATCTGCAGACGCTATTTCCTTCCACGGAAGTGTCGCATTTACATTCATTTGAAGTGTAGACGAGGAGTAGATAACACTTCGCAAATCATATTATATCTTACCACTAAACATAGAAATGAGATGCGATATCGCGTTTTAAGAATCATAAGAACTCTATTGCTACGATACGTAGAAATCTGCAAACGCTATTTCCTTGCAAGGAAGTGTCGCATTTACATTCATTTGAAGTGTAGACGAGGAATACATAACACTTCGCAAATCATATTATATCTTATCGTGAAACATAGAAATGAGACGCGATATCGCGTTTCAGAAGCATTAGAAATCTATTGCTACGATACGTAGACATCTGCAAACGCTATTTCCTAGCGAGGAAGTGTCGCATTCACATTCCTTTGAAGTGTAGACGAGGAATACATAACACCTCGCAAATCATATTATATCTTACTATGAAACATGGAAATGAGATGCGATATTGTGTTTTGAGAAGCATTAGAACTCTATCGCTACGATACCTAGACATCTGCAGACGCTATTTCCTTTCATGGAAGTGTCGCATTTACATTCATTTGAAGTGTAGACGAGGAGTAGATAACACTTCGCAAATCATATTATATCTTACCATGAAACATAGAAATGAGAGGCGATATCGCGTTTTAAGAATCATAAGAACTCTATTGCTACGATACGTAGACTTCTGCAAACGCTATTTCCTAGCGAGGAAGTGTCGCATTTACATTCATTTGAATCGTAGACGAGGAATGCATAACACTTCGCAATGAATATTATATCTTACCATGAAACATAGAAGTGAGATGCGATATCGCGTTTTAAGAAGCATTAGAAATATATTGCTACGATACGTAGACATCTGCAAACGCTATTTCCTTGCAAGGAAGTGTCGCATTTGCATTCATTTGAAGTGTAGACGAGGAATACATAACACTTCGCAAATCATATTATATCTTACCGTGAAACATAGGAGTGAAATGCGATATCGCGTTTTAAGAAGCATTAAAACTCTATTGCTACGATACCTAGACATCTGCAGTCGCTATTTCCTAGCAAGGAAGTGTCGCATTTACATTCATTTGAAGTGTAGACGAGGAATACATAACACTTCGCAAATCATATTATATCTAACCGTGAAACATAGAAATGAGATGCGATATTGTGTTTTGAGAAGCACTAGAACTCTATCGCTACGATACCTAGACATCTGCAGACGCTATTTCCTTTCATGGAAGTGTCGCATTTACATTCATTTGTAGTGTAGACGAGGAGTAGATAACACTTCGCAAATCATATTATATCTTACCATGAAACATAGAAATGAGATGCGATATCGCGTTTTAAGAATCATAAGAAATCTATTGCTACGATACGTAGACTTCTGCAAACGCTGTTTCCTTGCAAGGAAGTGTCGTATTTACATTCATTTGAATCGTAGACGAGGAATACATAACACTTCGCAAATCATATTATATCTTACCGTGAAACATAGAAATGAGATGCGATATCGCGTTTTAAGAAGCATTAGAAATCTATTGCTACGATACGTAGACATCTGCAAACGCTATTTCCTAGCGAGGAAGTGTCACATTCACATTCCTTTGAAGTGTAGACGAGGAATACATAACACTTCGCAAATCATATTATATCTTACCATGAAACATAGAAATGAGATGCGATATCGCGTTTTAAGAATCATAAGAACTCTATTGCTACGATACGTAGACATCTGCAAACGCTGTTTCCTTGCAAGGAAGTGTCGCATTTACATTCATTTGAATCGTAGACGAGGAATGCATAACACTTCGCAAATCATATTATATCTTACCATGAAACATAGAAATGAAATGCGATACTGTGTTTTGAGAAGCATTAGAACTCTATCGCTACGATACCTAGACATCTGCAGACGCTATTTCCTTCCGAGGAAGTGTCTCATTCACATTCATTTGAAGTGTAGACGAGGAATACATAACACTTCGCAAATCATATTATATCTTACCATGAAACATAGAAATGAGATGCGATATTGTGTTTTGAGAAGCATTAGAACCCTATCGCTACGATACCTAGACATCTGCAGACGCTATTTCCTTTCATGGAAGTGTCGCATTTACATTCATTTGAAGTGTAGACGAGGAGTAGATAACACTTCGCAAATCATATTATATCTTACCATGAAACATAGAAATGGGATGCGATATCGCGTTTTAAGAAGCATTACAAATCTATTGCTACGATACGCAGACATCTGCAAACGCTATTTCCTTGCAAGGAAGTGTCGCATTTGCATTCATTTGAAGTGTAGACGAGGAATACATAACACTTCGCAAATCATATTATATCTTACCGTGAAACATAGAAATGAAATGCGATATCGCGTTTTAAGACGCATTAGAAATCTATTGCTACGATACGTAGACAACTGCAAACGCTATTTCTTAGCCAGGAAGTGTCGCATTCACATTCATTTGAAGTGTAGACGAGGAACACGTACCACTTCGCAAATCATATTATATCTTACCATGAAACATAGAAATGAGATGCGATATCGCGTTTTGAGAATCATAAGAACACTTTTGCTACGATACGTAGAAATCTGCAAACGCTATTTCCTTGCAAGGAAGTGTCGCATTTGCATTCATTGGAAGTGTAGACGAGGAATACATAACACTTCGCAAATCATATTATATCTTAGCGTGAAACATAGAAATGAGATGCGATATAGCGTTTTAAGAATCATAGGAACTCTATTGCTACGATACGTAGACAAGAGCAAACGCTATTTCCTTGCAAGAAAGTGTCGCATTTACATTCATTTGAATCGTAGACGAGGAATGCATAACACTTCGCAATGAATATTATATCTTATCATGAAACATAGATATGAGATGCAATATCTCGTTTTAAGAACCATTAGAAATCTATTGCTACGATACGTAGACATCTGCAAACTCTATTTCCTAGCGAGGAAGTGTCGCATTCACATTCATTTGAAGTGTAGACGAGGAACACATACCACTTCGCAAATCATATTATATCTTACCATGAAACATAGAAATGAGATGCGATATCGCGTTTTAAGAATCATAAGAACTCTATTGCTACGAAACGTAGACATCTGCAAACGCTATTTCCTTGCAAGGAAGTGTCGCATTTACATTCATTTGAATCGTAGACGAGGAATGCATAACACTTCGCAATGAATATTATATCTTACCATGAAACATAGAAATGTGATGCGATATCGCGTTTTAAGAAGCATTAGAAATCTATTGCTACGATACGTAGACATCTGCAAACGCTATTTCCTAGCGAGGAAGTGTCGCATTCACATTCCTTTGAAGTGTAGACGAGGAATACATGACACTTCGCAAATCATATTATATCATACCATGAAACATAGAAATGAGATGCGATATCGCGTTTTAAGAATCATAAGAACGCTATTGCTACGATACGTAGAAATCTGCAAACGCTATTTCCTTGCAAGGAAGTGTCGCATTTACATTCATTTGAATCGTAGACGAGGAATACATAACACTTCGCAAATCATATTATATCTTACCGTGAAACATAGAAATGAGATGCGATATCGCGTTTTAAGAAGCATTAGAAATCTATTGCTACGATACGTAGACATCTGCAAACGCTATTTCCTAGCGAGGAAGTGTCACATTCACATTCCTTTGAAGTGTAGACGAGGAATACATAACACTTCTCAAATCATATTATATCTTACCGTGAAACATAGAAATGAGATGCGATATTGTGTTTTGAGAAGCATTAGAACTCTATCGCTACGATACCTAGACATCTGCAGACGCTATTTCCTTTCATGGAAGTGTCGCATTTACATTCATTTGAAGTGTAGACGAGGAGTAGATAACACTTTGCAAATCATATTATATATTACCATGAAACATAGAAATGAGATGCGGTATCGCGTTTTAAGAATCATAAGAACTCTATTGCTACGATACGTAGAAATCTGCAAACGCTATTTCCTTGCAAGGAAGTGTCGCATTTACATTCATTTGAAGTGTAGACGAGGAATACATAACACTTAACAAATCATATTATATCTTACCGTGAAACATAGAAATGAGATGCGATTTCGCGTTTTAAGAAGCATTAGAAATCTATTGCTACGATACGTAGACATCTGCAAACGCTATTTCCTAGCGAGGAAGTGTCGCATTTGCATTCATTTGAAGTGTAGACGAGGAATACATAACACTTCGCAAATCATATTATATCTTACCGTGAAACATAGGAGTGAAATGCGATATCGCGTTTTAAGAAGCATTAAAACTCTATTGCTACGATACCTAGACATCTGCAGTCGCTATTTCCTAGCAAGGAAGTGTCGCATTTACATTCATTTGAAGTGTAGACGAGGAATACATAACACTTCGCAAATCATATTATATCTAACCGTGAAACATAGAAATGAGATGCGATATTGTGTTTTGAGAAGCACTAGAACTCTATCGCTACGATACCTAGACATCTGCAGACGCTATTTCCTTTCATGGAAGTGTCGCATTTACATTCATTTGAAGTGTAGACGAGGAGTAGATAACACTTCGCAAATCATATTATATCTTACCATGAAACATAGAAATGAGATGCGATATCGCGTTTTAAGAATCATAAGAACTCTATTGCTACGATACGTAGACTTCTGCAAACGCTGTTTCCTTGCAAGGAAGTGTCGCATTTACATTCATTTGAATCGTAGACGAGGAATACATAACACTTCGCAAATCATATTATATCTTACCGTGAAACATAGAAATGAGATGCGATATCGCGTTTTAAGAAGCATTAGAAATCTATTGCTACGATACGTAGACATCTGCAAACGCTATTTCCTAGCGAGGAAGTGTCACATTCACATTCCTTTGAAGTGTAGACGAGGAATACATAACACTTCGCAAATCATACTATATCTTACCATGAAACATAGAAATGAGATGCGATATCGCGTTTTAAGAATCATAAGAACTCTATTGCTACGATACGTAGACATCTGCAAACGCTGTTTCCTTGCAAGGAAGTGTCGCATTTACATTCATTTGAATCGTAGACGAGGAATACATAACACTTCGCAAATCATATTATATCTTACCGTGAAACATAGAAATGAGATGCGATATCGCGTTTTAAGAAGCATTAGAAATCTATTGCTACGATACGTAGACATCTGCAAACGCTATTTCCTAGCGAGGAAGTGTCACATTCACATTCCTTTGAAGTGTAGACGAGGAATACATAACACTTCTCAAATCATATTATATCTTACCGTGAAACATAGAAATGAGATGCGATATTGTGTTTTGAGAAGCATTAGAACTCTATCGCTACGATACCTAGACATCTGCAGACGCTATTTCCTTTCATGGAAGTGTCGCATTTACATTCATTTGAAGTGTAGACGAGGAGTAGATAACACTTCGCAAATCATATTATATATTACCATGAAACATAGAAATGAGATGCGGTATCGCGTTTTAAGAATCATAAGAACTCTATTGCTACGATACGTAGAAATCTGCAAACGCTATTTCCTTGCAAGGAAGTGTCGCATTTACATTCATTTGAAGTGTAGACGAGGAATACATAACACTTAACAAATCATATTATATCTTACCGTGAAACATAGAAATGAGATGCGATTTCGCGTTTTAAGAAGCATTAGAAATCTATTGCTACGATACGTAGACATCTGCAAACGCTATTTCCTAGCGAGGAAGTGTCGCATTTGCATTCATTTGAAGTGTAGACGAGGAATACATAACACTTCGCAAATCATATTATATCTTACCGTGAAACATAGGAGTGAAATGCGATATCGCGTTTTAAGAAGCATTAAAACTCTATTGCTACGATACCTAGACATCTGCAGTCGCTATTTCCTAGCAAGGAAGTGTCGCATTTACATTCATTTGAAGTGTAGACGAGGAATACATAACACTTCGCAAATCATATTATATCTAACCGTGAAACATAGAAATGAGATGCGATATTGTGTTTTGAGAAGCACTAGAACTCTATCGCTACGATACCTAGACATCTGCAGACGCTATTTCCTTTCATGGAAGTGTCGCATTTACATTCATTTGAAGTGTAGACGAGGAGTAGATAACACTTCGCAAATCATATTATATCTTACCATGAAACATAGAAATGAGATGCGATATCGCGTTTTAAGAATCATAAGAACTCTATTGCTACGATACGTAGACTTCTGCAAACGCTGTTTCCTTGCAAGGAAGTGTCGCATTTACATTCATTTGAATCGTAGACGAGGAATACATAACACTTCGCAAATCATATTATATCTTACCGTGAAACATAGAAATGAGATGCGATATCGCGTTTTAAGAAGCATTAGAGATCTATTGCTACGATACGTAGACATCTGCAAACGCTATTTCCTAGCGAGGAAGTGTCACATTCACATTCCTTTGAAGTGTAGACGAGGAATACATAACACTTCGCAAATCATATTATATCTTACCATGAAACATAGAAATGAGATGCGATATCGCGTTTTAAGAATCATAAGAACTCTATTGCTACGATACGTAGACATCTGCAAACGCTGTTTCCTTGCAAGGAAGTGTCGCATTTACATTCATTTGAATCGTAGACGAGGAATACATAACACTTCGCAAATCATATTATATCTTACCGTGAAACATAGAAATGAGATGCGATATCGCGTTTTAAGAAGCATTAGAAATCTATTGCTACGATACGTAGACATCTGCAAACGCTATTTCCTAGCGAGGAAGTGTCACATTCACATTCCTTTGAAGTGTAGACGAGGAATACATAACACTTCTCAAATCATATTATATCTTACCGTGAAACATAGAAATGAGATGCGATATTGTGTTTTGAGAAGCATTAGAACTCTATCGCTACGATACCTAGACATCTGCAGACGCTATTTCCTTTCATGGAAGTGTCGCATTTACATTCATTTGAAGTGTAGACGAGGAGTAGATAACACTTCGCAAATCATATTATATATTACCATGAAACATAGAAATGAGATGCGGTATCGCGTTTTAAGAATCATAAGAACTCTATTGCTACGATACGTAGAAATCTGCAAACGCTATTTCCTTGCAAGGAAGTGTCGCATTTACATTCATTTGAAGTGTAGACGAGGAATACATAACACTTAACAAATCATATTATATCTTACCGTGAAACATAGAAATGAGATGCGATTTCGCGTTTTAAGAAGCATTAGAAATCTATTGCTACGATACGTAGACATCTGCAAACGCTATTTCCTAGCGAGGAAGTGTCGCGTTCACATTCATTTGGAGTGTAGACGAGGAACACATAACACTTCGCAAGTCATATTATATCTTACCATGAAACATAGAAATGAAATGCGATACTGTGTTTTGAGAAGCATTAGAACTCTATCGCTACGATACCTAGACATCTGCAGACGCTATTTCCTTCCGAGGAAGTGTCTCATTCACATTCATTTGAAGTGTAGACGAGGAATACATAACACTTCTCAAATCATATTATATCTTACCATGAAACATAGAAATGAGATGCGATATAGCGTTTTAAGAATCATAGGAACTCTATTGCTACGATACGTAGACAACAGCAAACGCTATTTCCTTGCAAGGAAGTGTCGCATTTACATTCATTTGAATCGTAGACGAGGAATGCATAACACTTCGCAATGAATATTATATCTTATCATGAAACATAGATATGAGATGCAATATCTCGTTTTAAGAAGCATTTGAACTCAATTGCTACGATACCTAGACATCTGCAGACGCTATTTCCTAGCAAGGAAGTGTCGCATTTACATTCATTTGAAGTGTAGACGAGGAACACATAACACTTCGCAAATCATATTATATCTTACCATGAAACATAGAAATGAGATGCGATATCGCGTTTTAAGAGGCATTAGAACTCTATTGCTACGATACGTAGACATCTGCAAACGCTGTTTCCTTGCAAGGAAGTGTCGCATTTACATTCATTTGAATCGTAGACGAGGAATACATAACACTTCGCAAATCATATTATATCTTACCGTGAAACATAGAAATGAGATGCGATATCGCGTTTTAAGAAGCATTAGAAATCTATTGCTACGATACGTAGACATCTGCAAACGCTATTTCCTAGCGAGGAAGTGTCACATTCACATTCCTTTGAAGTGTAGACGAGGAATACATAACACTTCTCAAATCATATTATATCTTACCGTGAAACATAGAAATGAGATGCGATATTGTGTTTTGAGAAGCATTAGAACTCTATCGCTACGATACCTAGACATCTGCAGACGCTATTTCCTTTCATGGAAGTGTCGCATTTACATTCATTTGAAGTGTAGACGAGGAGTAGATAACACTTCGCAAATCATATTATATATTACCATGAAACATAGAAATGAGATGCGGTATCGCGTTTTAAGAATCATAAGAACTCTATTGCTACGATACGTAGAAATCTGCAAACGCTATTTCCTTGCAAGGAAGTGTCGCATTTACATTCATTTGAAGTGTAGACGAGGAATACATAACACTTAACAAATCATATTATATCTTACCGTGAAACATAGAAATGAGATGCGATTTCGCGTTTTAAGAAGCATTAGAAATCTATTGCTACGATACGTAGACATCTGCAAACGCTATTTCCTAGCGAGGAAGTGTCGCGTTCACATTCATTTGGAGTGTAGACGAGGAACACATAACACTTCGCAAGTCATATTATATCTTACCATGAAACATAGAAATGAAATGCGATACTGTGTTTTGAGAAGCATTAGAACTCTATCGCTACGATACCTAGACATCTGCAGACGCTATTTCCTTCCGAGGAAGTGTCTCATTCACATTCATTTGAAGTGTAGACGAGGAATACATAACACTTCTCAAATCATATTATATCTTACCATGAAACATAGAAATGAGATGCGATATAGCGTTTTAAGAATCATAGGAACTCTATTGCTACGATACGTAGACAACAGCAAACGCTATTTCCTTGCAAGGAAGTGTCGCATTTACATTCATTTGAATCGTAGACGAGGAATGCATAACACTTCGCAATGAATATTATATCTTATCATGAAACATAGATATGAGATGCAATATCTCGTTTTAAGAAGCATTTGAACTCAATTGCTACGATACCTAGACATCTGCAGACGCTATTTCCTAGCAAGGAAGTGTCGCATTTACATTCATTTGAAGTGTTGACGAGGAACACATAACACTTCGCAAATCATATTATATCTTACCATGAAACATAGAAATGAGATGCGATATCGCGTTTTAAGAGGCATTAGAAATCTATTGCTACGATACGTAGACATCTGCAAACGCTATTTCCTAGCGAGGAAGCGTCGCATTCACATTCATTTGAAGTGTAGACGAGGAACACATAACACTTCGCAAATCATATTATATCTTACCATGAAACATAGAAATGATATGCGATATCGCGTTATAAGAAGCATTAGAACTCTATTGCTACGATAGGTAGACATCTGCAAACGCTATTTCCTTGCAAGGAAGTGTCGCATTTACATTCATATGAAGTGTAGACGAGGAATACATAACACTTCGCAAAAAATATTATATCTTACCATGAAACATAGAAATGAAATGCGATACTGTGTTTTGAGAGGCATTAGAACTCTATCCCTACGATACCTAGACATCTGCAGACGCTATTTCCTTTCAAGGAAGTGTCGCATTTACATTCATTTGAAGTGTAGAGGAGGAATACATAACACTTCGCAAATCATATTACATATTACCATGAAACATAGAAATGAGATGCGATATCGCGTTTTAAGAATCATAAGAACTCTATTGCTACGATACGTAGACATCTGCAAACGCTGTTTCCTTGCAAGGAAGTGTCGCATTTACATTCATTTGAATCGTGGACGAGGAATGCATAACACTTCGCAATGAATATTATATCTTACCATGAAACATAGAAATGAGATGCGATATCGCGTTTTAAGAAGCATTACAAATCTATTGCTACGATACGTAGAAATCTGCAAACGCTATTTCCTTGCAAGGAAGTGTCGCATTCACATTCATTTGAAGTGTAGACGAGGAACACATAACACTTCGCAAATCATATTATATCTTACCATGAAACATAGAAATGATATGCGATATCGCGTTGTAAGAAGCATTAGAACTCTATTGCTACGATAGGTAGACATCTGCAAACGCTATTTCCTTGCAAGGAAGTGTCGCATTTACATTCATATGAAGTGTAGACGAGGAATACATAACACTTCGCAAATCATATTATATCTTACCATGAAACATAGAAATGAAATGCGATACTGTGTTTTGAGAAGCATTGGAACTCTATCCCTACGATACCTAGACAACTGCAGACGCTATTTCCTTTCAAGGAAGTGTCGCATTTACATTCATTTGAAGTGTAGAGGAGGAATACATAACACTTCGCAAATCATATTACATATTACCATGAAACATAGAAATGGGATGCGATATCGCGTTTTAAGAAGCATTACAAATCTATTGCTACGATACGTAGACATCTGCAAACGCTATTTCCTAGCGAGGAAGTGTCGCATTCACATTCATTTGAAGTGTAGACGAGGAACACATAACACTTCGCAAATCATATTATATCTTACCGTGAAACATAGGAGTGAAATGCGATATCGCGTTTTAAGAAGCATTAGAACTCTATTGCTACGATAGGTAGACATCTGCAGACGCTATTTCCTAGCAAGGAAGTGTCGCATTTACATTCATTTGAAGTGTAGACGAGGAATGCATAACACTTCGCAATGAATATTATATCTTACCATGAAACATAGAAGTGAGATGCGATATCGCGTTTTAAGAAGCATTAGAAATATATTGCTACGATACGTAGACATATGCAAACGCTATTTCCTTGCAAGGATGTGTCGCATTTGCATTCATTTGAAGTGTAGACGAGGAATACATAACACTTCGCAAATCATATTATATCTTACCGTGAAACATAGGAGTGAAATGCGATATCGCGTTTTAAGAAGCATTAGAACTCTTTTGCTACGATACCTAGACATCTGCAGTCGCTATTTCCTAGCAAGGAAGTGTCGCATTTACATTCATTTGAAGTGTAGACGAGGAATACATAACACTTCGCAAATCATATTATATCTAACCGTGAAACATAGAAATGAGATGCGATATTGTGTTTTGAGAAGCACTAGAACTCTATCGCTACGATACCTAGACATCTGCAGACGCTATTTCCTTTCATGGAAGTGTCGCATTTACATTCATTTGAAGTGTAGACGAGGAGTAGATAACACTTCGCAAATCATATTATATCTTACCATGAAACATAGAAATGAGATGCGATATCGCGTTTTAAGAATCATAAGAACTCTATTGCTACGATACGTAGACTTCTGCAAACGCTGTTTCCTTGCAAGGAAGTGTCGCATTTACATTCATTTGAATCGTAGACGAGGAATGCATAACACTTCGCAATGAATATTATATCTTACCATGAAACATAGAAGTGAGATGCGATATCGCGTTTTAAGAAGCATTAGAAATATATTGCTACGATACGTAGACATCTGCAAACGCTATTTCCTTGCAAGGAAGTGTCGCATTTGCATTCATTTGAAGTGTAGACGAGGAATACATAACACTTCGCAAATCATATTATATCTTACCGTGAAACATAGGAGTGAAATGCGATATCGCGTTTTAAGAAGCATTAGAACTCTATTGCTACGATACCTAGACATCTGCAGTCGCTATTTCCTAGCAAGGAAGTGTCGCATTTACATTCATTTGAAGTGTAGACGAGGAATACATGACACTTCGCAAATCATATCATATCTTACCATGAAACATAGAAATGAGATGCGATATCGCGTTTTGAGAATCATAAGAACTCTATTGCTACGATACGTAGAAATCTGCAAACGCTATTTCCTTGCAAGGAAGTGTCGCATTTACATTCATTTGAAGTGTAGACGAGGAATATATAACACTTCGCAAATCATATCACATCTTACCATGAAACATAGAAATGAGATGCGATATCGCGTTTTAAGAAGCATTAGAACCCCATTGCTACGATAGGTAGACATCTGCAAACACTATTTCCTTGCAAGGAAGTGTCGCATTTACATTCATTTGAAGTGTAGACGAGGAATACATAACACTTCGCAAATCATATTATATCTTACCGTGAAACATAGAAATGAGATGCGATATCGCGTTTTAAGAAGCATTAGAAATCTATTGCTACGATACGTAGACATCTGCAAACGCTATTTCCTAGCGAGGAAGTGTCGCATTCACATTCCTTTGAAGTGTAGACGAGGAATACATAACACTTCGCAAATCATATTATATCTTACCACGAAACATAGAAATGAGATGCGATATTGTGTTTTGAGAAGCATTAGAACTCTATCGCTACGATACCGAGACATCTGCAGACGCTATTTCCTTTCAAGGAAGTGTCGCATTTACATTCATTTGAAGTGTAGAGGAGGAATACATAACACTTCGCAATTCATATTACATCTTACCATGAGACATAGAAATGAGATGCGATATCGCGTTTTAAGAAGCATTAGAAATCTATTGCTAGGATACGTAGATATCTGCAAACGCTATTTCCTAGCGAGGAAGTGTCGCATTCACATTCATTTGAAGTGTAGACGAGGAATACATAACACTTCTCAAATCATATTATATCTTACCATGAAACATAGAAATGAGATGCGATATAGCGTTTTAAGAATCATAGGAACTCTATTGCTACGATACGTAGACAAGAGCAAACGCTATTTCCTTGCAAGGAAGTGTCGCATTTACATTCATTTGAATCGTAGACGAGGAATGCATAACACTTCGCAATGAATATTATATCTTATCATGAAACATAGATATGAGATGCAATATCTCGTTTTAAGAAGCATTAGAAATCTATTGCTACGATACGTAGAAATCTGCAAACGCTATTTCCTAGCGAGGAAGTGTCGCATTCACATTCATTTGAAGTGTAGACGAGGAACACATACCACTTCGCAAATCATATTATATCTTACCATGAAACATAGAAATGAGATGCGATATCGCGTTTTAAGAATCATAAGAACTCTATTGCTACGAAACGTAGACATCTGCAAACGCTATTTCCTTGCAAGGAAGTGTCGCATTTACATTCATTTGAATCGTAGACGAGGAATGCATAACACTTCGCAATGAATATTATATCTTACCATGAAACATAGAAATGTGATGCGATATCGCGTTTTAAGAAGCATTAGAAATCTATTGCTACGATACGTAGACATCTGCAAACGCTATTTCCTAGCGAGGAAGTGTCGCATTCACATTCATTTGAAGTGTAGACGAGGAACACATAACACTTCTCAAATCATATTATATCTTACCATGAAACATAGAAATGAGATGCGATATAGCGTTTTAAGAATCATAGGAACTCTATTGCTACGATACGTAGACAAGAGCAAACGCTATTTCCTTGCAAGAAAGTGTCGCATTTACATTCATTTGAATCGTAGACGAGGAATGCATAACACTTCGCAATGAATATTATATCTTATCATGAAACATAGATATGAGATGCAATATCTCGTTTTAAGTAGCATTAGAAATCTATTGCTACGATACGTAGACATCTGCAAACGCTATTTCCTAGCGAGGAAGTGTCGCATTTACATTCATTTGAAGTGTAGACGAGGAATATATAACACTTCGCAAATCATATCATATCTTACCATGAAACATAGAAATGAGATGCGATATCGCGTTTTAAGAAGCATTAGAACCCCATTGCTACGATAGGTAGACATCTGCAAACACTATTTCCTTGCAAGGAAGTGTCGCATTTACATTCATTTGAAGTGTAGACGAGGAATACATAACACTTCGCAAATCATATTATATCTTACCATGAAACACAGAAATAAGATGCGATATCGTGTTTTAAGAATCATAAGAACTCCATTGCTACGATACGTAGACATCTGCAAACGCTATTTCCTTGCAAGGAAGTGTCGCATTTACATTCATTTGAAGTGTAGACGAGGAATACATGACACTTCGCAAATCATATTATATCTTACCATGAAACATAGAAATGAGATGCGATATCGCGTTTTAAGTATTATAAGAACCCCATTGCTACGATACGTAGACATCTGCAAACGCTATTTCCTAGCAAGGAAGTGTCGCATTTACATTCATTTGAATCGTAGACGAGGAATGCATAACACTTCGCAGTGAATATTATATCTTATCATGAAACATAGATATGAGATGCAATATCTCGTTTTAAGAAGCATTTGAACTCAATTGCTACGATACCTAGACATCTGCAGAAGCTATTTCCTAGCAAGGAAGAGTCGCATTTACATTCATTTGAAGTGTAGACGAGGAATACGTGACACTTCGCAAATCATTATATCTTACCATGAAACATAGAAATGAGATGCGAAATCGCGTTTTAAGAAGCATTAGAAATCTATTGCTACGATACGTAGACATCTGCAAACGCTATTTCCTTGCTGGGAAGTGTCGCATTTACATTCATTTGAAGTGTAGACGAGGAATACATGACACTTCGCAAATCATATTATATCTTACCATGAAACATAGAAATGAGATCCGATATCGCGTTTTAAGAAACATTAGATATCTATTGCTACGATACGTAGACATCTGCAGACGCTATTTCCTTGCAAGGAAGTGTCGCATTTACATTCATTTGAAGTGTAGACGACGAATACATGACACTTCGCAAATCATATTATATCTTACCATAAAACATAGAAATGAGATGCGATAACCTCGATTTAAGAAGCATTAGAACTCTATTGCTACGATACCTAGACATCTGCAGACGCTACTTCCTTGCAAGGAAGTGTCGCATTTACATTCATTTGAAGTGTAGACGAGGAACACATAACACTTCGCAAATCATATTATACCTTATCATGAAACATAGAGAAGAGATGCTATATCTCGTTTTAAGAAGCATTTGAACTCTATTGCTACGATACCTACACAACTGCAGACGCTATTTCCTTTCAAGGAAGTGTCGCATTTACATTCATTTGAAGTGTAGAGGAGGAATACATAACACTTCGCAATTCATATTACATCTTACCATGAGACGTAGAAATCAGATGCGATATCGCGTTTTAAGAAGCATTAGAACTCTATTGCTACGATACCTAGACATCTGCAGACGCTATTTCCTTGCAAGGAAGTGTCGCATTTACATTCATATGAAGTGTAGACGAGGAATACAAAACACTTCGCAAATCATATTATATCTTACCATGAAACATAGAAATGAGATGCGATATTGTGTTTTGATAAGCATTAGAACTCTATCGCTACGATACCGAGACATCTGCAAACGCTATTTCTTTGCAAGGAAGTGTCGCATTTACATTCATTCGAAGTGTAGACGAGGAATACATAACACTTCGCAAATCATATTATATCTTACCATGAAACATAGAAATGAGATGCGATATCGCGTTTTAAGAAGCATTAGAACTCTATTGCTACGATATGTAGACATCTGCAAACGCTATTTCCTTGCAAGGAAGTGTCGCATTTACATTCATATGAAGTGTAGACGAGGAATACAAAACACTTCGCGAATCATATTATATCTTACCATGAAACATAGAAATGAGATGCGATATTGTGTTCTGAGAAGCAATAGAACTCTATCGCTACGATACCTAGACATCTGAAGACGCTATTTCCTAGCGAGGAAGTGTCGCATTTATATTCATTTGAATCGTAGACGAGGAATGCATAACACTTAACAAATCATATTATATCTTACCGTGAAACATAGAAATGAGATGCGATATCGCATTTTAAGAAGCACTAGAAATCTATTGCTACGATACGTAGACATCTGCAAACGCTAATTCCTAGCGAGGAAGTGTCGCATTCACATTCCTTTGAAGTGTAGACGAGGAATACATAACACTTAACAAATCATATTATATCTTACCGTGAAACATAGAAATGAGATGCGATATCGCGTTTTAAGGATCATAAGAACTCTATTGCTACGATACGTAGACATCTGCAAACGCTATTTCCTTGCAAGGAAGTGTCGCATTTACATTCATTTGAATCGTAGACGAGGAATGCATAACACTTCGCAATGAATATTATATCTTACCATGAAACATAGAAATGAGATGCGATATCGCTTTTCAAGAAGCATTAGAACTCTATTGCTACGATAGGTAGACATCTGCAAACGCTATTTCCTTGCAAGGAAGTGTCGCATTTACATTCATATGATGTGTAGACGAGGAATACATAACACTTCGCAAATCATATTATATCTTACCGTGAAACATAGAAATGAGATGCGATATCGCGTTTTAAGAAGCATTAGAAATCTATTGCTACGATACGTAGACATCTGCAAACGCTATTTCCTAGCGAGGAAGTGTTGCATTCACATTCCTTTGAAGTGTAGACGAGGAATACATATCACTTCGCAAATCATATTATATCCTACCATGAAACATAGAAACTAGATGCGATATCGCGTTTTAAGAATCATAAGAACTCTATTGCTACGATACGTAGACATCTGCAAACGCTATTTCCTAGCGAGGAAGTGTCGCATTCACATTCATTTGAAGTGTAGACGAGGAACACATAACACTTCGCAAATCATATTATATCTTACCATGATACATAGAAGTGACATGGGATATCGCGTTTTAAGAAGCATTAGAACTCTATTGCTACGATAGGTAGACATCTGCAAACGCTATTTCCTTGCGAGGAAGTGTCGCATTTACATTCATATGAAGTGTAGACGAGGAATACATAACACTTCGCAAATCATATTATATCTTACCATGAAACATAGAAATGAGATGCGATATTGTGTTTTGATAAGCATTAGAACTCTATCGCTACGATACCGAGACATCTGCAGACGCTATTTCCTTTCAAGGAAGTGTCGCATTTACATTCATTTGAAGTGTAGAGGAGGAATACATAACACTTCGCAATTCATATTACATCTTACCATGAGACATAGAAATGAGATGCGATATCGCGTTTTAAGAAGCATTAGAACTCTATTGCTACGATACCTAGACATCTGCAGACGCTATTTCCTAGCAAGCAAGTGTCGCATTTACATTCATTTGAAGTGTAGACGAGGAATACATGACACTTCGCAAATCATGTTACATTCTATCATGAAACATAGAAATGAGATGCGATGTCGCGTTTTAAGAATCATATGAACTCTATTGCTACGATACGTAGACATCTGCAAACGCTATTTCCTTGCAAGGAAGTGTCGCATTTACATTCACTTGAATCGTAGACGAGGAACACATAACACTTCGCAAATCATATTATATCTTACCATGAAACATAGAAATGAGATGCGATATCGCGTTTTAAGAATCATAAGAACTCCATTGCTACGATACGTAGACATCTGCAAACGCTATTTCCTAGCAAGGAAGTGTCGCATATACATTCATTTGAATCGTAGACGAGGAATGCATAACACTTCGCAATGAATATTATATCTTATCATGAACCATAGATATGAGATGCAATATCTCGTTTTAAGAAGCATTTGAACTCAATTGCTACGATACCTAGACATCTGCAGACGCTATTTCCTAGCAAGGAAGTGTCGCATTTACATTCATTTGAAGTGTAGACGAGGAATACATGACACTTCGCAAATCATTATATCTTACCATGAAACATAGAAATGAGATGCGATATCGCGTTTTAAGAAGCATTAGAAATCAATTGCTACGATACGTAGACATCTGCAAACGCTATTTCCTTGCTGGGAAGTGTCGCATTTACATTCATTTGAAGTGTAGACGAGGAAAACATGACACTTCGCAAATCATATTATATCTTACCATAAAACATAGAAATGAGATGCGATAACCTCGATATAAGAAACATCAGAAATCTATTGCTACGATACGTAGACATCTGCAAACGCTATTTCCTTGCGAGGAAGTGTCGCATTTACATTCATATGAAGTGTAGACGAGGAATACATAACACTTCGCAAATCATATTATATCTTACCATGAAACATAGAAATGAGATGCGATATTGTGTTTTGATAAGCATTAGAACTCTATCGCTACGATACCGAGACATCTGCAGACGCTATTTCCTTTCAAGGAAGTGTCGCATTTACATTCATTTGAAGTGTAGAGGAGGAATACATAACACTTCGCAATTCATATTACATCTTACCATGAGACATAGAAATGAGATGCGATATCGCGTTTTAAGAAGCATTAGAACTCTATTGCTACGATACCTAGACATCTGCAGACGCTATTTCCTAGCAAGCAAGTGTCGCATTTACATTCATTTGAAGTGTAGACGAGGAATACATGACACTTCGCAAATCATGTTACATTCTATCATGAAACATAGAAATGAGATGCGATGTCGCGTTTTAAGAATCATATGAACTCTATTGCTACGATACGTAGACATCTGCAAACGCCATTTCCTTGCAAGGAAGTGTCGCATTTACATTCATTTGAATCGTAGACGAGGAACACATAACACTTCGCAAATCATATTATATCTTACCATGAAACATAGAAATGAGATGCGATATCGCGTTTTAAGAATCATAAGAACTCCATTGCTACGATACGTAGACATCTGCAAACGCTATTTCCTAGCAAGGAAGTGTCGCATATACATTCATTTGAATCGTAAACGAGGAATGCATAACACTTCGCAATGAATATTATATCTTATCATGAACCATAGATATGAGATGCAATATCTCGTTTTAAGAAGCATTTGAACGCAATTGCTACGATACCTAGACATCTGCAGACGCTATTTCCTAGCAAGGAAGTGTCGCATTTACATTCATTTGAAGTGTAGACGAGGAATACATGACACTTCGCAAATCATTATATCTTACCATGAAACATAGAAATGAGATGCGATATCGCGTTTTAAGAAGCATTAGAAATCAATTGCTACGATACGTAGACATCTGCAAACGCTATTTCCTTGCTGGGAAGTGTCGCATTTACATTCATTTGAAGTGTAGACGAGGAAAACATGACACTTCGCAAATCATATTATATCTTACCATAAAACATAGAAATGAGATGCGATAACCTCGATATAAGAAACATCAGAAATCTATTGCTACGATACGTAGACATCTGCAAACGCTATTTCCTTGCATGGAAGTGTCGCATTTACATTCATTTGAAGTGTAGACGAGGAATACATAACACTTCGCAAATCATATTATACCTTATCATGAAACATAGATATGAGATGCTATATCTCGTTTTAAGTAGCATTTGAACTCTATTGCTACGATACCTACACAACTGCAGACGCTATTTCCTTTCAAGGAAGTGTCGCATTTACATTCATTTGAATCGTAGACGAGGAATGCATAACACTTCGCAATGATTATTATATCTTACCATGAAACATAGAAATGAGATGCGATATCGCGTTTTAAGAAGCATTAGAACTCTAGTGCTACGATAGGTAGACATCTGCAAACGCTATTTCCTTGCAAGGAAGTGTCGCATTTACATTCATTTGAAGTGTAGACGAGGAATACATAACACTTCGCAAATCATATTATATCTTACCGTGAAACATAGAAATGAGATGAGATATCGCGTTTTAAGAAGCATTAGAAATCTATTGCTACGATACGTAGACATCTGCAAACGTTATTTCCTCGCAAGGAAGTGTCGCATTTACATTCATATGAAGTGTAGACAAGGAATACATATCACTTCGCAAATCATATTATATCTTACCATGAAACATAGAAATGAGATGCGATATCGCGTTTTAAGAATCATAAGAACTCTATTGCTACGATACGTAGACATCTGCGAACGCTATTTCCTAGCGAGGAAGTGTCGCATTCACATTCATTTGAAGTGTAGACGAGGAACACATAACACTTCGCAAATCATATTATATCTTACCATGAAACATAGAAATGACATGCGATATCGCGTTTTAAGAAGCATTAGAACTCTATTGCTACGATAGGTAGACATCTGCAAACGCTATTTCCTTGCAAGGAAGTGTCGCATTTACATTCATATGAAGTGTAGACGAGGAATACATAACACTTCGCAAATCATGTTATATCTTACCATGAAACATAGAAATGAGATGCGATATTGTGTTTTGAGAAGCATTAGAACTCTATTGCTACGATACGTAGACATCTGCAAACGTTATTTCCTCGCAAGGAAGTGTCGCATTTACATTCATATGAAGTGTAGACAAGGAATACATAACACATTGCTAACCATATTATATCTTACCATGAAACATAGAAATGAGATGCGATATTGTGTTTTAAGAAGCATTAGAAATCTATTGCTACGATACGTAGACATCTGCAAACGCTATTTCCTAGCGAGGAAGTGTCGCATTCACATTCCTTTGAAGTGTAGACGAGGAATACATAACACTTCGCAAATCATATTATATCTTACCATGAAACAGAAATGAGATGCGATATCGCGTTTTAAGAATCATAAGAACTCCATTGCTACGATACGTAGACATCTGCAAACGCTATTTCCTAGCAAGGAAGTGTCGCATTTACATTCATTTGAATCGTAGACGAGGAATGCATAACACTTCGCAATGAATATTATATCTTATCATGAACAATAGATATGAGATGCAATATCTCGTTTTAAGAAGCATTTGAACTCAATTGCTACGATACCTAGACATCTGCAGACGCTATTTCCTAGCAAGGAAGTGTCGCATTTACATTCATTTGAAGTGTAGACGAGGAATACATGACACTTCGCAAATCATTATATCTTACCATGAAACATAGAAATGAGATGCGATATCGCGTTTTAAGAAGCATTAGAAATCAATTGCTACGATACGTAGACATCTGCAAACGCTATTTCCTTGCTGGGAAGTGTCGCATTTACATTCATTTGAAGTGTAGACGAGGAAAACATGACACTTCGCAAATCATATTATATCTTACCATAAAACATAGAAATGAGATGCGATAACCTCGATATAAGAAACATCAGAAATCTATTGCTACGATACGTAGACATCTGCAAACGCTATTTCCTTGCAAGGAAGTGTCGCATTTACATTCATTTGAAGTGTAGACGAGGAATACATAACACTTCGCAAATCATATTATACCTTATCATGAAACATAGATATGAGATGCTATATCTCGATTTAAGTAGCATTTGAACTCTATTGCTACGATACCTACACAACTGCAGACGCTATTTCCTTTCAAGGAAGTGTCGCATTTACATTCATTTGAAGTGTAGACGAGGAGTAGATAACACTTCGCAAATCATATTATATCTTACAATGAAACATAGAAATGAGATGCGATATCGCGTTTTAAGAAGCATTAGAACTCTATTGCTACGATACCTAGACATCTGCAGACGCTACTTCCTAGCAAGGAAGTGTCGCATTTACATTCATTTGAAGTGTAGACGAGGAATACATGACACTTCGCAAATCATATTATATCTTACCATGAAACATAGAAATGAGATGCGATATCGCGTTTTAAGAAGCATTAGAAATATATTGCTACGATACGTAGACATCTGCAAACGCTATTTCCTAGCGAGGAAGTGTCGCATTCACATTCATTTGAAGTCTAGACGAGGAATACATAACACTTCGCAAATCATATTATATCTTAGCGTGAAACATAGAAATGAGATGCGATATCGCGTTTTAAGAAGCATTAGAAATCTATTGCTACGATACGTAGACATCTGCAAACGCTGTTTCCTAGCGAGGAAGTGTCGCATTCACATTCATTTGAAGTGTAGACGAGGAACACATACCACTTCGCAAATCATATTATATCTTACCATGAAACATAGAAATGATATGCGATATCGCGTTTTAAGAAGCATTAGAACTCTATTGCTACGATAGGTAGACATCAGCAAGCGCTATTTCCTTGCAAGGAAGTGTAGCATTTACATTTATATGAAGTGTAGACGAGGAATACATAACACTTCGCAAATCATATTATATCTTACCATGAAACATAGAAATGAGATGCGATATTGTGTTTTGAGAAGCATTAGAACTTTATCGCTACGATACCTAGACATCTGCAGACGCTATTTCCTATCATGGAAGTGTCGCATTTACATTCATTTGAAGTGTAGACGAGGAGTAGATAACACTTCGCAAATCATATTATATCTTACCATGAAACATAGAAATGAGATGCGGTATCGCGTTTTAAGAATCATAAGAACTCTATTGCTACGATACGTAGAAATCTGCAAACGCTATTTCCTTGCAAGGAAGTGTCGCATTTACATTCATTTGAAGTGTAGACGAGGAATACATAACACTTAACAAATCATATTATATCTTACCGTGAAACATAGAAATGAGATGCGATATCGCGTTTTAAGAAGCATTAGAAATCTATTGCTACGATACGTAGACATCTGCAAACGCTATTTCCTTGCAAGGAAGTGTCGCATTTACATTCATATGAAGTGTAGACGAGGAATACATAACACTTCGCAAATCATATTATATCTTACCGTGAAACATAGAAATGAGATGCGATATCGCGTTTTAAGAAGCATTAGAAATCTATTGCTACGATACGTAGACATCTGCAAACGTTATTTCCTCGCAAGGAAGTGTCGCATTTACATTCATATGAAGTGTAGACAAGGAATACATATCACTTCGCAAATCATATTATATCTTACCATGAAACATAGAAATGAGATGCGATATCGCGTTTTAAGAATCATAAGAACTCTATTGCTACGATACGTAGACATCTGCGAACGCTATTTCCTAGCGAGGAAGTGTCGCATTCACATTCATTTGAAGTGTAGACGAGGAACACATAACACTTCGCAAATCATATTATATCTTACCATGAAACATAGAAATGACATGCGATATCGCGTTTTAAGAAGCATTAGAACTCTATTGCTACGATAGGTAGACATCTGCAAACGCTATTTCCTTGCAGGAAGTGTCGCATTTACATTCATATGAAGTGTAGACGAGGAATACATAACACTTCGCAAATCATATTATACCTTATCATGAAACATAGATATGAGATGCTATATCTCGTTTTAGAAGCATTTGAACTCTATTGCTGCGATACCTACACAACTGCAGACGCTATTTCCTTGCAAGGAAGTGTCGCATTTACATTCATTTGAAGTGTAGACGACGAATACATGACACTTCGCAAATCATATTATATCTTACCATAAAACATAGAAATGAGATGCGATAACCTCGATTTAAGAAGCATTAGAACTCTATTGCTACGATACCTAGACATCTGCAGACGCTACTTCCTTGCAAGGAAGTGTCGCATTTACATTCATTTGAAGTGTAGACGAGGAACACATAACACTTCGCAAATCATATTATACCTTATCATGAAACATAGAGAAGAGATGCTATATCTCGTTTTAAGAAGCATTTGAACTCTATTGCTACGATACCTACACAACTGCAGACGCTATTTCCTTTCAAGGAAGTGTCGCATTTACATTCATTTGAAGTGTAGAGGAGGAATACATAACACTTCGCAATTCATATTACATCTTACCATGAGACGTAGAAATCAGATGCGATATCGCGTTTAAGAAGCATTAGAACTCTATTGCTACGATACCTAGACATCTGCAGACGCTATTTCCTAGCAAGCAAGTGTCGCATTTACATTCATTTGAAGTGTAGACGAGGAATACATGACACTTCGCAAATCATGTTACATCCTACCATGAAACATAGAAATGAGATGCGATGTCGCGTTTTAAGAATCATATGAACTCTATTGCTACGATATGTAGACATCTGCAAACGTTATTTCCTCGCAAGGAAGTGTCGCATTTACATTCATATGAAGTGTAGACAAGGAATACATAACACATCGCAAATCTATTTATATCTTACCGTGAAACATAGAAAATGAGATGCGATATCGCGTTTTAAAAAGCATTAGAAATATATTGCTACGATACGTAGACATCTGCAAACGCTATTTCCTAGCGAGGAAGTGTCGCATTCACATTCATTTGAAGTGTAGCCGAGGAATACATAACACTTCGCAAATCATATTATATCTTACCATGAAACATAGAAATGAGATGCGATATTGTGTTTAAGAAGCATTAGAACTCTATCGCTACGATACCTAGACATCTGCAAACGCTATTTCCATGCAAGGAAGTGTCGCATTTACATTCATTTGAATCGTAGACGAGGAATGTATAACACTTCGCAAATCATATTATATCTTACAATGAAACATAGAAATGAGATGCGATATCGCGTTTTAAGAAGCATTAGAACTCTATTGCTACGATACCTACACAACTGCAGACGCTATTTCCTTTCAAGGAAGTGTCGCATTTACATTCATTTGAAGTGTAGCCGAGGAATACATAACACTTAACAAATCATATTATATCTTACCGTGAAACATAGAAATGAGATGCGATTTCGCGTTCTAAGAAGCATTAGAAATCTATTGCTACGATACGTAGACATCTGCAAACGCTATTTCCTAGCGAGGAAGTGTCGCATTCACATTCCTTTGAAGTGTAGACGAGGAATACATAACACTTCGCAAATCATATTATATCTTACCATGAAACATAGAAATGAGATGCGATATTGTGTTTTGATAAGCATTAGAACTCTATCACTACGATACCGAGACATCTGCAAACGCTATTTCTTTGCAAGGAAGTGTCGCATTTACATTCATTCGAAGTGTAGACGAGGAATACATAACACTTCGCAAATCATATTATATCTTACATGAAACATAGAAATGAGATGCGATATCGCGTTTTAAGAAGCATTAGAACTCTATTGCTACGACATGTAGACATCTGCAAACGCTATTTCCTTGCAAGGAAGTGTCGCATTTACATTCATATGAAGTGTGGACGAGGAATTACAAAACACTTCGCGAATCATATTATATCTTACCATGAAACATAGAAATGAGATGCGATATTGTGTTCTGAGAAGCAATAGAACTCTATCGCTACGATACCGAGACATCTGCAGACGCTATTTCCTTTCAAGGAAGTGTCGCATTTACATTCATTTGAAGTGTAGAGGAGGAATACATAACACTTCGCAATTCATATTACATCTTACCATGAGACATAGAAATGAGATGCGATATCGCGTTTTAAGAAGCATTAGAACCCTATTGCTACGATACCTAGACATCTGCAGACGCTATTTCCTAGCAAGCAAGTGTCGCATTTACATTCATTTGAAGTGTAGACGAGGAATACATGACACTTCGCAAATCATGTTACATTCTATCATGAAACATAGAAATGAGATGCGATGTCGCGTTTTAAGAATCATATGAACTCTATTGCTACGATACGTAGACATCTGCAAACGCTATTTCCTTGCAAGGAAGTGTCGCATTTACATTCATTTGAATCGTAGACGAGGAACACATAACACTTCGCAAATCATATTATATCTTACCATGAAACATAGAAATGAGATGCGATATCGCGTTTTAAGAATCATAAGAACTCCATTGCTACGATACGTAGACATCTGCAAACGCTATTTCCTAGCAAGGAAGTGTCGCATATACATTCATTTGAATCGTAGACGAGGAATGCATAACACTTCGCAATGAATATTATATCTTATCATGAACCATAGATATGAGATGCAATATCTCGTTTTAAGAAGCATTTGAACTCAATTGCTACGATACCTAGACATCTGCAGACGCTATTTCCTAGCAAGGGAAGTGTCGCATTTACATTCATTTGAAGTGTAGACGAGGAATACATGACACTTCGCAAATCATTATATCTTACCATGAAACATAGAAATGAGATGCGATATCGCGTTTTAAGAAGCATTAGAAATCAATTGCTACGATACGTAGACATCTGCAAACGCTATTTCCTTGCTGGGAAGTGTCGCATTTACATTCATTTGAAGTGTAGACGAGGAAAACATGACACTTCGCAAATCATATTATATCTTACCATAAAACATAGAAATGAGATGCGATAACCTCGATATAAGAAACATCAGAAATCTATTGCTACGATACGTAGACATCTGCAAACGCTATTTCCTTGCAAGGAAGTGTCGCATTTACATTCATTTGAAGTGTAGACGAGGAATACATAACACTTCGCAAATCATATTATACCTTATCATGAAACATAGATATGAGATGCTATATCTCGTTTTAAGTAGCATTTGAACTCTATTGCTACGATACCTACACAACTGCAGACGCTATTTCCTTTCAAGGAAGTGTCGCATTTACATTCATTTGAATCGTAGACGAGGAATGCATAACACTTCGCAATGAATATTATATCTTACCATGAAACATAGAAATGAGATGCGATATTGTGTTTTAAGAAGCATTAGAAATCTATTGCTACGATACGTAGACATCTGCAAACGCTATTTCCTAGCGAGGAAGTGTCGCATTCACATTCCTTTGAAGTGTAGACGAGGAATACATAACACTTCGCAAATCATATTATATCTTACCATGAAACATAGAAATGAGATGCGATATCGCGTTTTAAGAATCATAAGAACTCCATTGCTACGATACGTAGACATCTGCAAACGCTATCTCCTAGCAAGGAAGTGTCGCATTTACATTCATTTGAATCGTAGACGAGGAATGCATAACACTTCGCAATGAATATTATATCTTATCATGAACCATAGATATGAGATGCAATATCTCGTTTTAAGAAGCATTTGAACTCAATTGCTATGATACCTAGACATCTGCAGACGCTATTTCCTAGCAAGGAAGTGTCGCATTTACATTCATTTGAAGTGTAGACGAGGAATACATGACACTTCGCAAATCATTATATCTTACCATGAAACATAGAAATGAGATGCGATATCGCGTTTTAAGAAGCATTAGAAATCAATTGCTACGATACGTAGACATCTGCAAACGCTATTTCCTTGCTGGGAAGTGTCGCATTTACATTCATTTGAAGTGTAGACGAGGAAAACATGACACTTCGCAAATCATATTATATCTTACCATAAAACATAGAAATGAGATGCGATAACCTCGATATAAGAAACATCAGAAATCTATTGCTACGATACGTAGACATCTGCAAACGCTATTTCCTTGCAAGGAAGTGTCGCATTTACATTCATTTGAAGTGTAGACGAGGAACACATAACACTTCGCAAATCATATTATACCTTATCATGAAACATAGAGAAGAGATGCTATATCTCGTTTTAAGAAGCATTTGAACTCTATTGCTACGATACCTACACAACTGCAGACGCTATTTCCTTTCAAGGAAGTGTCGCATTTACATTCATTTGAAGTGTAGAGGAGGAATACATAACACTTCGCAATTCATATTACATCTTACCATGAGACGTAGAAATCAGATGCGATATCGCGTTTTAAGAAGCATTAGAACTCTATTGCTACGATACCTAGACATCTGCAGACGCTATTTCCTAGCAAGCAAGTGTCGCATTTACATTCATTTGAAGTGTAGACGAGGAATACATGACACTTCGCAAATCATGTTACATCCTACCATGAAACATAGAAATGAGATGCGATGTCGCGTTTTAAGAATCATATGAACTCTATTGCTACGATATGTAGACATCTGCAAACGTTATTTCCTCGCAAGGAAGTGTCGCATTTACATTCATATGAAGTGTAGACAAGGAATACATAACACATCGCAAATCATATTATATCTTACCGTGAAACATAGAAATGAGATGCGATATCGCGTTTTAAAAAGCATTAGAAATATATTGCTACGATACGTAGACATCTGCAAACGCTATTTCCTAGCGAGGAAGTGTCGCATTCACATTCATTTGAAGTATAGACGAGGAATACATAACACTTCGCAAATCATATTATATCTTACCATGAAACATAGAAATGAGATGCGATATCGCGTTTTAAGAAGCATTAGAACTCTATTGCTACGATACCTACACAACTGCAGACGCTATTTCCTTTCAAGGAAGTGTCGCATTTACATTCATTTGAAGTGTAGACGAGGAATACATAACACTTAACAAATCATATTATATCTTACCGTGAAACATAGAAATGAGATGCGATTTCGCGTTCTAAGAAGCATTAGAAATCTATTGCTACGATACGTAGACATCTGCAAACGCTATTTCCTAGCGAGGAAGTGTCGCATTCACATTCCTTTGAAGTGTAGACGAGGAATACATAACACTTCGCAAATCATATTATATCTTACCATGAAACATAGAAATGAGATGCGATATTGTGTTTTGATAAGCATTAGAACTCTATCGCTACGATACCGAGACATCTGCAAACGCTATTTCTTTGCAAGGAAGTGTCGCATTTACATTCATTCGAAGTGTAGACGAGGAATACATAACACTTCGCAAATCATATTATATCTTACAATGAAACATAGAAATGAGATGCGATATCGCGTTTTAAGAAGCATTAGAACTCTATTGCTACGATACCTAGACATCTGCAGACGCTACTTCCTAGCAAGGAAGTGTCGCATTTACATTCATTTGAAGTGTAGACGAGGAATACATGACACTTCGCAAATCATATTATATCTTACCATGAAACATAGAAATGAGATGCGATATCGCGTTTTAAGAAGCATTAGAAATATATTGCTACGATACGTAGACATCTGCAAACGCTATTTCCTAGCGAGGAAGTGTCGCATTCACATTCATTTGAAGTCTAGACGAGGAATACATAACACTTCGCAAATCATATTATATCTTAGCGTGAAACATAGAAATGAGATGCGATATCGCGTTTTAAGAAGCATTAGAAATCTATTGCTACGATACGTAGACATCTGCAAACGCTGTTTCCTAGCGAGGAAGTGTCGCATTCACATTCATTTGAAGTGTAGACGAGGAACACATACCACTTCGCAAATCATATTATATCTTACCATGAAACATAGAAATGATATGCGATATCGCGTTTTAAGAAGCATTAGAACTCTATTGCTACGATAGGTAGACATCAGCAAGCGCTATTTCCTTGCAAGGAAGTGTAGCATTTACATTTATATGAAGTGTAGACGAGGAATACATAACACTTCGCAAATCATATTATATCTTACCATGAAACATAGAAATGAGATGCGATATTGTGTTTTGAGAAGCATTAGAACTTTATCGCTACGATACCTAGACATCTGCAGACGCTATTTCCTATCATGGAAGTGTCGCATTTACATTCATTTGAAGTGTAGACGAGGAGTAGATAACACTTCGCAAATCATATTATATCTTACCATGAAACATAGAAATGAGATGCGGTATCGCGTTTTAAGAATCATAAGAACTCTATTGCTACGATACGTAGAAATCTGCAAACGCTATTTCCTTGCAAGGAAGTGTCGCATTTACATTCATTTGAAGTGTAGACGAGGAATACATAACACTTAACAAATCATATTATATCTTACCGTGAAACATAGAAATGAGATGCGATATCGCGTTTTAAGAAGCATTAGAAATCTATTGCTACGATACGTAGACATCTGCAAACGCTATTTCCTTGCAAGGAAGTGTCGCATTTACATTCATATGAAGTGTAGACGAGGAATACATAACACTTCGCAAATCATATTATATCTTACCGTGAAACATAGAAATGAGATGCGATATCGCGTTTTAAGAAGCATTAGAAATCTATTGCTACGATACGTAGACATCTGCAAACGTTATTTCCTCGCAAGGAAGTGTCGCATTTACATTCATATGAAGTGTAGACAAGGAATACATATCACTTCGCAAATCATATTATATCTTACCATGAAACATAGAAATGAGATGCGATATCGCGTTTTAAGAATCATAAGAACTCTATTGCTACGATACGTAGACATCTGCGAACGCTATTTCCTAGCGAGGAAGTGTCGCATTCACATTCATTTGAAGTGTAGACGAGGAACACATAACACTTCGCAAATCATATTATATCTTACCATGAAACATAGAAATGACATGCGATATCGCGTTTTAAGAAGCATTAGAACTCTATTGCTACGATAGGTAGACATCTGCAAACGCTATTTCCTTGCAAGGAAGTGTCGCATTTACATTCATATGAAGTGTAGACGAGGAATACATAACACTTCGCAAATCATATTATACCTTATCATGAAACATAGATATGAGATGCTATATCTCGTTTTAAGAAGCATTTGAACTCTATTGCTGCGATACCTACACAACTGCAGACGCTATTTCCTTGCAAGGAAGTGTCGCATTTACATTCATTTGAAGTGTAGACGACGAATACATGACACTTCGCAAATCATATTATATCTTACCATAAAACATAGAAATGAGATGCGATAACCTCGATTTAAGAAGCATTAGAACTCTATTGCTACGATACCTAGACATCTGCAGACGCTACTTCCTTGCAAGGAAGTGTCGCATTTACATTCATTTGAAGTGTAGACGAGGAACACATAACACTTCGCAAATCATATTATACCTTATCATGAAACATAGAGAAGAGATGCTATATCTCGTTTTAAGAAGCATTTGAACTCTATTGCTACGATACCTACACAACTGCAGACGCTATTTCCTTTCAAGGAAGTGTCGCATTTACATTCATTTGAAGTGTAGAGGAGGAATACATAACACTTCGCAATTCATATTACATCTTACCATGAGACGTAGAAATCAGATGCGATATCGCGTTTTAAGAAGCATTAGAACTCTATTGCTACGATACCTAGACATCTGCAGACGCTATTTCCTAGCAAGCAAGTGTCGCATTTACATTCATTTGAAGTGTAGACGAGGAATACATGACACTTCGCAAATCATGTTACATCCTACCATGAAACATAGAAATGAGATGCGATGTCGCGTTTTAAGAATCATATGAACTCTATTGCTACGATATGTAGACATCTGCAAACGTTATTTCCTCGCAAGGAAGTGTCGCATTTACATTCATATGAAGTGTAGACAAGGAATACATAACACATCGCAAATCATATTATATCTTACCGTGAAACATAGAAATGAGATGCGATATCGCGTTTTAAAAAGCATTAGAAATATATTGCTACGATACGTAGACATCTGCAAACGCTATTTCCTAGCGAGGAAGTGTCGCATTCACATTCATTTGAAGTGTAGCCGAGGAATACATAACACTTCGCAAATCATATTATATCTTACCATGAAACATAGAAATGAGATGCGATATTGTGTTTAAGAAGCATTAGAACTCTATCGCTACGATACCTAGACATCTGCAAACGCTATTTCCATGCAAGGAAGTGTCGCATTTACATTCATTTGAATCGTAGACGAGGAATGTATAACACTTCGCAAATCATATTATATCTTACAATGAAACATAGAAATGAGATGCGATATCGCGTTTTAAGAAGCATTAGAACTCTATTGCTACGATACCTACACAACTGCAGACGCTATTTCCTTTCAAGGAAGTGTCGCATTTACATTCATTTGAAGTGTAGCCGAGGAATACATAACACTTAACAAATCATATTATATCTTACCGTGAAACATAGAAATGAGATGCGATTTCGCGTTCTAAGAAGCATTAGAAATCTATTGCTACGATACGTAGACATCTGCAAACGCTATTTCCTAGCGAGGAAGTGTCGCATTCACATTCCTTTGAAGTGTAGACGAGGAATACATAACACTTCGCAAATCATATTATATCTTACCATGAAACATAGAAATGAGATGCGATATTGTGTTTTGATAAGCATTAGAACTCTATCACTACGATACCGAGACATCTGCAAACGCTATTTCTTTGCAAGGAAGTGTCGCATTTACATTCATTCGAAGTGTAGACGAGGAATACATAACACTTCGCAAATCATATTATATCTTACCATGAAACATAGAAATGAGATGCGATATCGCGTTTTAAGAAGCATTAGAACTCTATTGCTACGACATGTAGACATCTGCAAACGCTATTTCCTTGCAAGGAAGTGTCGCATTTACATTCATATGAAGTGTGGACGAGGAATACAAAACACTTCGCGAATCATATTATATCTTACCATGAAACATAGAAATGAGATGCGATATTGTGTTCTGAGAAGCAATAGAACTCTATCGCTACGATACCGAGACATCTGCAGACGCTATTTCCTTTCAAGGAAGTGTCGCATTTACATTCATTTGAAGTGTAGAGGAGGAATACATAACACTTCGCAATTCATATTACATCTTACCATGAGACATAGAAATGAGATGCGATATCGCGTTTTAAGAAGCATTAGAACCCTATTGCTACGATACCTAGACATCTGCAGACGCTATTTCCTAGCAAGCAAGTGTCGCATTTACATTCATTTGAAGTGTAGACGAGGAATACATGACACTTCGCAAATCATGTTACATTCTATCATGAAACATAGAAATGAGATGCGATGTCGCGTTTTAAGAATCATATGAACTCTATTGCTACGATACGTAGACATCTGCAAACGCTATTTCCTTGCAAGGAAGTGTCGCATTTACATTCATTTGAATCGTAGACGAGGAACACATAACACTTCGCAAATCATATTATATCTTACCATGAAACATAGAAATGAGATGCGATATCGCGTTTTAAGAATCATAAGAACTCCATTGCTACGATACGTAGACATCTGCAAACGCTATTTCCTAGCAAGGAAGTGTCGCATATACATTCATTTGAATCGTAGACGAGGAATGCATAACACTTCGCAATGAATATTATATCTTATCATGAACCATAGATATGAGATGCAATATCTCGTTTTAAGAAGCATTTGAACTCAATTGCTACGATACCTAGACATCTGCAGACGCTATTTCCTAGCAAGGAAGTGTCGCATTTACATTCATTTGAAGTGTAGACGAGGAATACATGACACTTCGCAAATCATTATATCTTACCATGAAACATAGAAATGAGATGCGATATCGCGTTTTAAGAAGCATTAGAAATCAATTGCTACGATACGTAGACATCTGCAAACGCTATTTCCTTGCTGGGAAGTGTCGCATTTACATTCATTTGAAGTGTAGACGAGGAAAACATGACACTTCGCAAATCATATTATATCTTACCATAAAACATAGAAATGAGATGCGATAACCTCGATATAAGAAACATCAGAAATCTATTGCTACGATACGTAGACATCTGCAAACGCTATTTCCTTGCAAGGAAGTGTCGCATTTACATTCATTTGAAGTGTAGACGAGGAATACATAACACTTCGCAAATCATATTATACCTTATCATGAAACATAGATATGAGATGCTATATCTCGTTTTAAGTAGCATTTGAACTCTATTGCTACGATACCTACACAACTGCAGACGCTATTTCCTTTCAAGGAAGTGTCGCATTTACATTCATTTGAATCGTAGACGAGGAATGCATAACACTTCGCAATGAATATTATATCTTACCATGAAACATAGAAATGAGATGCGATATTGTGTTTTAAGAAGCATTAGAAATCTATTGCTACGATACGTAGACATCTGCAAACGCTATTTCCTAGCGAGGAAGTGTCGCATTCACATTCCTTTGAAGTGTAGACGAGGAATACATAACACTTCGCAAATCATATTATATCTTACCATGAAACATAGAAATGAGATGCGATATCGCGTTTTAAGAATCATAAGAACTCCATTGCTACGATACGTAGACATCTGCAAACGCTATCTCCTAGCAAGGAAGTGTCGCATTTACATTCATTTGAATCGTAGACGAGGAATGCATAACACTTCGCAATGAATATTATATCTTATCATGAACCATAGATATGAGATGCAATATCTCGTTTTAAGAAGCATTTGAACTCAATTGCTATGATACCTAGACATCTGCAGACGCTATTTCCTAGCAAGGAAGTGTCGCATTTACATTCATTTGAAGTGTAGACGAGGAATACATGACACTTCGCAAATCATTATATCTTACCATGAAACATAGAAATGAGATGCGATATCGCGTTTTAAGAAGCATTAGAAATCAATTGCTACGATACGTAGACATCTGCAAACGCTATTTCCTTGCTGGGAAGTGTCGCATTTACATTCATTTGAAGTGTAGACGAGGAAAACATGACACTTCGCAAATCATATTATATCTTACCATAAAACATAGAAATGAGATGCGATAACCTCGATATAAGAAACATCAGAAATCTATTGCTACGATACGTAGACATCTGCAAACGCTATTTCCTTGCAAGGAAGTGTCGCATTTACATTCATTTGAAGTGTAGACGAGGAACACATAACACTTCGCAAATCATATTATACCTTATCATGAAACATAGAGAAGAGATGCTATATCTCGTTTTAAGAAGCATTTGAACTCTATTGCTACGATACCTACACAACTGCAGACGCTATTTCCTTTCAAGGAAGTGTCGCATTTACATTCATTTGAAGTGTAGAGGAGGAATACATAACACTTCGCAATTCATATTACATCTTACCATGAGACGTAGAAATCAGATGCGATATCGCGTTTTAAGAAGCATTAGAACTCTATTGCTACGATACCTAGACATCTGCAGACGCTATTTCCTAGCAAGCAAGTGTCGCATTTACATTCATTTGAAGTGTAGACGAGGAATACATGACACTTCGCAAATCATGTTACATCCTACCATGAAACATAGAAATGAGATGCGATGTCGCGTTTTAAGAATCATATGAACTCTATTGCTACGATATGTAGACATCTGCAAACGTTATTTCCTCGCAAGGAAGTGTCGCATTTACATTCATATGAAGTGTAGACAAGGAATACATAACACATCGCAAATCATATTATATCTTACCGTGAAACATAGAAATGAGATGCGATATCGCGTTTTAAAAAGCATTAGAAATATATTGCTACGATACGTAGACATCTGCAAACGCTATTTCCTAGCGAGGAAGTGTCGCATTCACATTCATTTGAAGTATAGACGAGGAATACATAACACTTCGCAAATCATATTATATCTTACCATGAAACATAGAAATGAGATGCGATATCGCGTTTTAAGAAGCATTAGAACTCTATTGCTACGATACCTACACAACTGCAGACGCTATTTCCTTTCAAGGAAGTGTCGCATTTACATTCATTTGAAGTGTAGACGAGGAATACATAACACTTAACAAATCATATTATATCTTACCGTGAAACATAGAAATGAGATGCGATTTCGCGTTCTAAGAAGCATTAGAAATCTATTGCTACGATACGTAGACATCTGCAAACGCTATTTCCTAGCGAGGAAGTGTCGCATTCACATTCCTTTGAAGTGTAGACGAGGAATACATAACACTTCGCAAATCATATTATATCTTACCATGAAACATAGAAATGAGATGCGATATTGTGTTTTGATAAGCATTAGAACTCTATCGCTACGATACCGAGACATCTGCAAACGCTATTTCTTTGCAAGGAAGTGTCGCATTTACATTCATTCGAAGTGTAGACGAGGAATACATAACACTTCGCAAATCATATTATATCTTACCATGAAACATAGAAATGAGATGCGATATCGCGTTTTAAGAAGCATTAGAACTCTATTGCTACGATATGTAGACATCTGCAAACGCTATTTCCTTGCAAGGAAGTGTCGCATTTACATTCATATGAAGTGTAGACGAGGAATACAAAACACTTCGCGAATCATATTATATCTTACCATGAAACATAGAAATGAGATGCGATATTGTGTTCTGAGAAGCAATAGAACTCTATCGCTACGATACCTAGACATCTGAAGACGCTATTTCCTAGCGAGGAAGTGTCGCATTTATATTCATTTGAATCGTAGACGAGGAATGCATAACACTTAACAAATCATATTATATCTTACCGTGAAACATAGAAATGAGATGCGATATCGCATTTTAAGAAGCATTAGAAATCTATTGCTACGATACGTAGACATCTGCAAACGCTAATTCCTAGCGAGGAAGTGTCGCATTCACATTCCTTTGAAGTGTAGACGAGGAATACATAACACTTAACAAATCATATTATATCTTACCGTGAAACATAGAAATGAGATGCGATATCGCGTTTTAAGGATCATAAGAACTCTATTGCTACGATACGTAGACATCTGCAAACGCTATTTCCTTGCAAGGAAGTGTCGCATTTACATTCATTTGAATCGTAGACGAGGAATGCATAACACTTCGCAATGAATATTATATCTTACCATGAAACATAGAAATGAGATGCGATATCGCTTTTCAAGAAGCATTAGAACTCTATTGCTACGATAGGTAGACATCTGCAAACGCTATTTCCTTGCAAGGAAGTGTCGCATTTACATTCATATGATGTGTAGACGAGGAATACATAACACTTCGCAAATCATATTATATCTTACCGTGAAACATAGAAATGAGATGCGATATCGCGTTTTAAGAAGCATTAGAAATCTATTGCTACGATACGTAGACATCTGCAAACGCTATTTCCTAGCGAGGAAGTGTTGCATTCACATTCCTTTGAAGTGTAGACGAGGAATACATATCACTTCGCAAATCATATTATATCCTACCATGAAACATAGAAATTAGATGCGATATCGCGTTTTAAGAATCATAAGAACTCTATTGCTACGATACGTAGACATCTGCAAACGCTATTTCCTAGCGAGGAAGTGTCGCATTCACATTCATTTGAAGTGTAGACGAGGAACACATAACACTTCGCAAATCATATTATATCTTACCATGATACATAGAAGTGACATGGGATATCGCGTTTTAAGAAGCATTAGAACTCTATTGCTACGATAGGTAGACATCTGCAAACGCTATTTCCTTGCGAGGAAGTGTCGCATTTACATTCATATGAAGTGTAGACGAGGAATACATAGCACTTCGCAAATCATATTATATCTTACCATGAAACATAGAAATGAGATGCGATATTGTGTTTTGATAAGCATTAGAACTCTATCGCTACGATACCGAGACATCTGCAGACGCTATTTCCTTTCAAGGAAGTGTCGCATTTACATTCATTTGAAGTGTAGAGGAGGAATACATAACACTTCGCAATTCATATTACATCTTACCATGAGACATAGAAATGAGATGCGATATCGCGTTTTAAGAAGCATTAGAACTCTATTGCTACGATACCTAGACATCTGCAGACGCTATTTCCTAGCAAGCAAGTGTCGCATTTACATTCATTTGAAGTGTAGACGAGGAATACATGACACTTCGCAAATCATGTTACATTCTATCATGAAACATAGAAATGAGATGCGATGTCGCGTTTTAAGAATCATAAGAACTCTATTGCTACGATACGTAGACATCTGCAGACGCTATTTCCTAGCAAGGAAGTGTCGCATATACATTCATTTGAATCGTAGACGAGGAATGCATAACACTTCGCAATGAATATTATATCTTATCATGAACCATAGATATGAGGTGCAATATCTCGTTTTAAGAAGCATTTGAACTCAATTGCTACGATACCTAGACATCTGCAGACGCTATTTCCTAGCAAGGAAGTGTCGCATTTACATTCATTTGAAGTGTAGACGAGGAATACATGACACTTCGCAAATCATTATATCTTACCATGAAACATAGAAATGAGATGCGATATCGCGTTTTAAGAAGCATTAGAAATCAATTGCTACGATACGTAGACATCTGCGAACGCTATTTCCTAGCGAGGAAGTGTCGCATTCACATTCATTTGAAGTGTAGACGAGGAACACATAACACTTCGCAAATCATATTATATCTTACCATGAAACATAGAAATGACATGCGATATCGCGTTTTAAGAAGCATTAGAACTCTATTGCTACGATAGGTAGACATCTGCAAACGCTATTTCCTTGCAAGGAAGTGTCGCATTTACATTCATATGAAGTGTAGACGAGGAATACATAACACTTCGCAAATCATGTTATATCTTACCATGAAACATAGAAATGAGATGCGATATTGTGTTTTGAGAAGCATTAGAACTCTATTGCTACGATACGTAGACATCTGCAAACGTTATTTCCTCGCAAGGAAGTGTCGCATTTACATTCATATGAAGTGTAGACAAGGAATACATAACACATCGCTAACCATATTATATCTTACCATGAAACATAGAAATGAGATGCGATAATGTGTTTTAAGAAGCATTAGAAATCTATTGCTACGATACGTAGACATCTGCAAACGCTATTTCCTAGCGAGGAAGTGTCGCATTCACATTCCTTTGAAGTGTAGACGAGGAATACATAACACTTCGCAAATCATATTATATCTTACCATGAAACATAGAAATGAGATGCGATATCGCGTTTTAAGAATCATAAGAACTCCATTGCTACGATACGTAGACATCTGCAAACGCTATTTCCTAGCAAGGAAGTGTCGCATTTACATTCATTTGAATCGTAGACGAGGAATGCATAACACTTCGCAATGAATATTATATCTTATCATGAACCATAGATATGAGATGCAATATCTCGTTTTAAGAAGCATTTGAACTCAATTGCTACGATACCTAGACATCTGCAGACGCTATTTCCTAGCAAGGAAGTGTCGCATTTACATTCATTTGAAGTGTAGACGAGGAATACATGACACTTCGCAAATCATTATATCTTACCATGAAACATAGAAATGAGATGCGATATCGCGTTTTAAGAAGCATTAGAAATCAATTGCTACGATACGTAGACATCTGCAAACGCTATTTCCTTGCTGGGAAGTGTCGCATTTACATTCATTTGAAGTGTAGACGAGGAAAACATGACACTTCGCAAATCATATTATATCTTACCATAAAACATAGAAATGAGATGCGATAACCTCGATATAAGAAACATCAGAAATCTATTGCTACGATACGTAGACATCTGCAAACGCTATTTCCTTGCAAGGAAGTGTCGCATTTACATTCATTTGAAGTGTAGACGAGGAATACATAACACTTCGCAAATCATATTATACCTTATCATGAAACATAGATATGAGATGCTATATCTCGTTTTAAGTAGCATTTGAACTCTATTTCTACGATACCTACACAACTGCAGACGCTATTTCCTTTCAAGGAAGTGTCGCATTTACATTCATTTGAAGTGTAGACGAGGAGTAGATAACACTTCGCAAATCATATTATATCTTACAATGAAACATAGAAATGAGATGCGATATCGCGTTTTAAGAAGCATTAGAACTCTATTGCTACGATACCTAGACATCTGCAGACGCTACTTCCTAGCAAGGAAGTGTCGCATTTACATTCATTTGAAGTGTAGACGAGGAATACATGACACTTCGCAAATCATATTATATCTTACCATGAAACATAGAAATGAGATGCGATATCGCGTTTTAAGAAGCATTAGAAATATATTGCTACGATACGTAGACATCTGCAAACGCTATTTCCTAGCGAGGAAGTGTCGCATTCACATTCATTTGAAGTCTAGACGAGGAATACATAACACTTCGCAAATCATATTATATCTTAGCGTGAAACATAGAAATGAGATGCGATATCGCGTTTTAAGAAGCATTAGAAATCTATTGCTACGATACGTAGACATCTGCAAACGCTGTTTCCTAGCGAGGAAGTGTCGCATTCACATTCATTTGAAGTGTAGACGAGGAACACATACCACTTCGCAAATCATATTATATCTTACCATGAAACATAGAAATGATATGCGATATCGCGTTTTAAGAAGCATTAGAACTCTATTGCTACGATAGGTAGACATCAGCAAGCGCTATTTCCTTGCAAGGAAGTGTAGCATTTACATTTATATGAAGTGTAGACGAGGAATACATAACACTTCGCAAATCATATTATATCTTACCATGAAACATAGAAATGAGATGCGATATTGTGTTTTGAGAAGCATTAGAACTTTATCGCTACGATACCTAGACATCTGCAGACGCTATTTCCTATCATGGAAGTGTCGCATTTACATTCATTTGAAGTGTAGACGAGGAGTAGATAACACTTCGCAAATCATATTATATCTTACCATGAAACATAGAAATGAGATGCGGTATCGCGTTTTAAGAATCATAAGAACTCTATTGCTACGATACGTAGAAATCTGCAAACGCTATTTCCTTGCAAGGAAGTGTCGCATTTACATTCATTTGAAGTGTAGACGAGGAATACATAACACTTCGCAAATCATATTATATCTTACCGTGAAACATAGAAATGAGATGCGATATCGCGTTTTAAGAATCATAAGAACTCTATTGCTACGATACGTAGACATCTGCGAACGCTATTTCCTAGCGAGGAAGTGTCGCATTCACATTCATTTGAAGTGTAGACGAGGAACACATAACACTTCGCAAATCATATTATATCTTACCATGAAACATAGAAATGACATGCGATATCGCGTTTTAAGAAGCATTAGAACTCTATTGCTACGATAGGTAGACATCTGCAAACGCTATTTCCTTGCAAGGAAGTGTCGCATTTACATTCATATGAAGTGTAGACGAGGAATACATAACACTTCGCAAATCATGTTATATCTTACCATGAAACATAGAAATGAGATGCGATATTGTGTTTTGAGAAGCATTAGAACTCTATTGCTACGATACGTAGACATCTGCAAACGTTATTTCCTCGCAAGGAAGTGTCGCATTTACATTCATATGAAGTGTAGACAAGGAATACATAACACATCGCTAACCATATTATATCTTACCATGAAACATAGAAATGAGATGCGATATTGTGTTTTAAGAAGCATTAGAAATCTATTGCTACGATACGTAGACATCTGCAAACGCTATTTCCTAGCGAGGAAGTGTCGCATTCACATTCCTTTGAAGTGTAGACGAGGAATACATAACACTTCGCAAATCATATTATATCTTACCATGAAACATAGAAATGAGATGCGATATCGCGTTTTAAGAATCATAAGAACTCCATTGCTACGATACGTAGACATCTGCAAACGCTATTTCCTAGCAAGGAAGTGTCGCATTTACATTCATTTGAATCGTAGACGAGGAATGCATAACACTTCGCAATGAATATTATATCTTATCATGAACCATAGATATGAGATGCAATATCTCGTTTTAAGAAGCATTTGAACTCAATTGCTACGATACCTAGACATCTGCAGACGCTATTTCCTAGCAAGGAAGTGTCGCATTTACATTCATTTGAAGTGTAGACGAGGAATACATGACACTTCGCAAATCATTATATCTTACCATGAAACATAGAAATGAGATGCGATATCGCGTTTTAAGAAGCATTAGAAATCAATTGCTACGATACGTAGACATCTGCAAACGCTATTTCCTTGCTGGGAAGTGTCGCATTTACATTCATTTGAAGTGTAGACGAGGAAAACATGACACTTCGCAAATCATATTATATCTTACCATAAAACATAGAAATGAGATGCGATAACCTCGATATAAGAAACATCAGAAATCTATTGCTACGATACGTAGACATCTGCAAACGCTATTTCCTTGCAAGGAAGTGTCGCATTTACATTCATTTGAAGTGTAGACGAGGAATACATAACACTTCGCAAATCATATTATACCTTATCATGAAACATAGATATGAGATGCTATATCTCGTTTTAAGTAGCATTTGAACCCTATTGCTACGATACCTACACAACTGCAGACGCTATTTCCTTTCAAGGAAGTGTCGCATTTACATTCATTTGAAGTGTAGACGAGGAGTAGATAACACTTCGCAAATCATATTATATCTTACAATGAAACATAGAAATGAGTTGCGATATCGCGTTTTAAGAAGCATTAGAACTCTATTGCTACGATACCTAGACATCTGCAGACGCTACTTCCTAGCAAGGAAGTGTCGCATTTACATTCATTTGAAGTGTAGACGAGGAATACATGACACTTCGCAAATCATATTATATCTTACCATGAAACATAGAAATGAGATGCGATATCGCGTTTTAAGAAGCATTAGAAATATATTGCTACGATACGTAGACATCTGCAAACGCTATTTCCTAGCGAGGAAGTGTCGCATTCACATTCATTTGAAGTCTAGACGAGGAATACATAACACTTCGCAAATCATATTATATCTTAGCGTGAAACATAGAAATGAGATGCGATATCGCGTTTTAAGAAGCATTAGAAATCTATTGCTACGATACGTAGACATCTGCAAACGCTGTTTCCTAGCGAGGAAGTGTCGCATTCACATTCATTTGAAGTGTAGACGAGGAACACATACCACTTCGCAAATCATATTATATCTTACCATGAAACATAGAAATGATATGCGATATCGCGTTTTAAGAAGCATTAGAACTCTATTGCTACGATAGGTAGACATCAGCAAGCGCTATTTCCTTGCAAGGAAGTGTAGCATTTACATTTATATGAAGTGTAGACGAGGAATACATAACACTTCGCAAATCATATTATATCTTACCATGAAACATAGAAATGAGATGCGATATTGTGTTTTGAGAAGCATTAGAACTTTATCGCTACGATACCTAGACATCTGCAGACGCTATTTCCTATCATGGAAGTGTCGCATTTACATTCATTTGAAGTGTAGACGAGGAGTAGATAACACTTCGCAAATCATATTATATCTTACCATGAAACATAGAAATGAGATGCGGTATCGCGTTTTAAGAATCATAAGAACTCTATTGCTACGATACGTAGAAATCTGCAAACGCTATTTCCTTGCAAGGAAGTGTCGCATTTACATTCATTTGAAGTGTAGACGAGGAATACATAACACTTCGCAAATCATATTATATCTTACCGTGAAACATAGAAATGAGATGCGATATCGCGTTTTAAGAATCATAAGAACTCTATTGCTACGATACGTAGACATCTGCGAACGCTATTTCCTAGCGAGGAAGTGTCGCATTCACATTCATTTGAAGTGTAGACGAGGAACACATAACACTTCGCAAATCATATTATATCTTACCATGAAACATAGAAATGACATGCGATATCGCGTTTTAAGAAGCATTAGAACTCTATTGCTACGATAGGTAGACATCTGCAAACGCTATTTCCTTGCAAGGAAGTGTCGCATTTACATTCATATGAAGTGTAGACGAGGAATACATAACACTTCGCAAATCATGTTATATCTTACCATGAAACATAGAAATGAGATGCGATATTGTGTTTTGAGAAGCATTAGAACTCTATTGCTACGATACGTAGACATCTGCAAACGTTATTTCCTCGCAAGGAAGTGTCGCATTTACATTCATATGAAGTGTAGACAAGGAATACATAACACATCGCTAACCATATTATATCTTACCATGAAACATAGAAATGAGATGCGATATTGTGTTTTAAGAAGCATTAGAAATCTATTGCTACGATACGTAGACATCTGCAAACGCTATTTCCTAGCGAGGAAGTGTCGCATTCACATTCCTTTGAAGTGTAGACGAGGAATACATAACACTTCGCAAATCATATTATATCTTACCATGAAACATAGAAATGAGATGCGATATCGCGTTTTAAGAATCATAAGAACTCCATTGCTACGATACGTAGACATCTGCAAACGCTATTTCCTAGCAAGGAAGTGTCGCATTTACATTCATTTGAATCGTAGACGAGGAATGCATAACACTTCGCAATGAATATTATATCTTATCATGAACCATAGATATGAGATGCAATATCTCGTTTTAAGAAGCATTTGAACTCAATTGCTACGATACCTAGACATCTGCAGACGCTATTTCCTAGCAAGGAAGTGTCGCATTTACATTCATTTGAAGTGTAGACGAGGAATACATGACACTTCGCAAATCATTATATCTTACCATGAAACATAGAAATGAGATGCGATATCGCGTTTTAAGAAGCATTAGAAATCAATTGCTACGATACGTAGACATCTGCAAACGCTATTTCCTTGCTGGGAAGTGTCGCATTTACATTCATTTGAAGTGTAGACGAGGAAAACATGACACTTCGCAAATCATATTATATCTTACCATAAAACATAGAAATGAGATGCGATAACCTCGATATAAGAAACATCAGAAATCTATTGCTACGATACGTAGACATCTGCAAACGCTATTTCCTTGCAAGGAAGTGTCGCATTTACATTCATTTGAAGTGTAGACGAGGAATACATAACACTTCGCAAATCATATTATACCTTATCATGAAACATAGATATGAGATGCTATATCTCGTTTTAAGTAGCATTTGAACTCTATTGCTACGATACCTACACAACTGCAGACGCTATTTCCTTTCAAGGAAGTGTCGCATTTACATTCATTTGAAGTGTAGACGAGGAGTAGATAACACTTCGCAAATCATATTATATCTTACAATGAAACATAGAAATGAGATGCGATATCGCGTTTTAAGAAGCATTAGAACTCTATTGCTACGATACCTAGACATCTGCAGACGCTACTTCCTAGCAAGGAAGTGTCGCATTTACATTCATTTGAAGTGTAGACGAGGAATACATGACACTTCGCAAATCATATTATATCTTACCATGAAACATAGAAATGAGATGCGATATCGCGTTTTAAGAAGCATTAGAAATATATTGCTACGATACGTAGACATCTGCAAACGCTATTTCCTAGCGAGGAAGTGTCGCATTCACATTCATTTGAAGTCTAGACGAGGAATACATAACACTTCGCAAATCATATTATATCTTAGCGTGAAACATAGAAATGAGATGCGATATCGCGTTTTAAGAAGCATTAGAAATCTATTGCTACGATACGTAGACATCTGCAAACGCTGTTTCCTAGCGAGGAAGTGTCGCATTCACATTCATTTGAAGTGTAGGCGAGGAACACATACCACTTCGCAAATCATATTATATCTTACCATGAAACATAGAAATGATATGCGATATCGCGTTTTAAGAAGCATTAGAACTCTATTGCTACGATAGGTAGACATCAGCAAGCGCTATTTCCTTGCAAGGAAGTGTAGCATTTACATTTATATGAAGTGTAGACGAGGAATACATAACACTTCGCAAATCATATTATATCTTACCATGAAACATAGAAATGAGATGCGATATTGTGTTTTGAGAAGCATTAGAACTTTATCGCTACGATACCTAGACATCTGCAGACGCTATTTCCTATCATGGAAGTGTCGCATTTACATTCATTTGAAGTGTAGACGAGGAGTAGATAACACTTCGCAAATCATATTATATCTTACCATGAAACATAGAAATGAGATGCGGTATCGCGTTTTAAGAATCATAAGAACTCTATTGCTACGATACGTAGAAATCTGCAAACGCTATTTCCTTGCAAGGAAGTGTCGCATTTACATTCATTTGAAGTGTAGACGAGGAATACATAACACTTCGCAAATCATATTATATCTTACCATGAAACATAGAAATGAGATGCGATATTGTGTTTTGAGAAGCATTAGAACTTTATCGCTACGATACCTAGACATCTGCAGACGCTATTTCCTATCATGGAAGTGTCGCATTTACATTCATTTGAAGTGTAGACGAGGAGTAGATAACACTTCGCAAATCATATTATATCTTACCATGAAACATAGAAATGAGATGCGGTATCGCGTTTTAAGAATCATAAGAACTCTATTGCTACGATACGTAGAAATCTGCAAACGCTATTTCCTTGCAAGGAAGTGTCGCATTTACATTCATTTGAAGTGTAGACGAGGAATACATAACACTTAACAAATCATATTATATCTTACCGTGAAACATAGAAATGAGATGCGATATCGCGTTTTAAGAAGCATTAGAAATCTATTGCTACGATACGTAGACATCTGCAAACGCTATTTCCTTGCAAGGAAGTGTCGCATTTACTTTCATATGAAGTGTAGACGAGGAATACATAACACTTCGCAAATCATATTATATCTTACCGTGAAACATAGAAATGAGATGCGATATCGCGTTTTAAGAAGCATTAGAAATCTATTGCTACGATACGTAGACATCTGCAAACGTTATTTCCTCGCAAGGAAGTGTCGCATTTACATTCATTTGAAGTGTAGACGAGGAGTAGATAACACTTCGCAAATCATATTATATCTTACAATGAAACATAGAAATGAGATGCGATATCGCGTTTTAAGAAGCATTAGAACTCTATTGCTACGATACCTAGACATCTGCAGACGCTACTTCCTAGCAAGGAAGTGTCGCATTTACATTCATGTGGAGTGTAGACGAGGAACACATAACACTTCGCAAATCATATTATATCTTACCATGAAACATAGAAATGACATGCGATATCGCGTTTTAAGAAGCATTAGAACTCTATTGCTACGATAGGTAGACATTTGCAAACGCTATTTCCTTGCAAGGAAGTGTCGCATTTACATTCATATGAAGTGTAGACGAGGAATACATAACACTTCGCAAATCATATTATACCTTATCATGAAACATAGATATGAGATGCTATATCTCGTTTTAAGAAGCATTTGAACTCTATTGCTGCGATACCTACACAACTGCAGACGCTATTTCCTTTCAAGGAAGTGTCGCATTTACATTCATTTGAAGTGTAGACGAGGAGTAGATAACACTTCGCAAATCATATTATATCTTACCATGAAACATAGAAATGAGATGCCATATCGCGTTTTAAGAATCATAAGAACTCTATTGCTACGATACGTAGAAATCTGCAAACGCTATTTCCTTGCAAGGAAGTGTCGCATTTACATTCATTTGAAGTGTAGACGAGGAATACATAACACTTCGCAAATCATATTATATCTTACCGTGAAACATAGAAATGAGATGCGATATCGCGTTTTAAGAAGCATTAGAAATCTATTGCTACAATACGTAGACATCTGCAAACGCTATTTCCTAGCGAGGAAGTGTCGCATTCACATTCATTTGAAGTCTAGACGAGGAATACATAACACTTCGCAAATCATATTATATCTTAGCGTGAAACATAGAAATGAGATGCGATATCGCGTTTTAAGAAGCATTAGAAATCTATTGCTACGATACGTAGACATCTGCAAACGCTATTTCCTAGCGAGGAAGTGTCGCATTCACATTCCTTTGAAGTGTAGACGAGGAATACATAACACTTCGCAAATCATATTATATCTTACCATGAAACGTAGAAATGAGATGCGATATCGCGCTTTAAGAATCATAAGAACTCCATTGCTACGATACGTAGACATCTGCAAACGCTTTTTCCTTGCAAGGAAGTGTCGCATTTACATTCATTTGAATCGTAGACGAGGAATGCATAACACTTCTCAATGAATATTATATCTTACCATGAAACATAGAAGTGAGATGCGATATCGCGTTTTAAGAAGCATTAGAAATATATTGCTACGATACGTAGACATCTGCAAACGCTATTTCCTAGCGAGGAAGTGTCGCATTCACATTCATTTGAAGTCTAGACGAGGAATACATAACACTTCGCAAATCATATTATATCTTAGCGTGAAACATAGAAATGAGATGCGATATCGCGTTTTAAGAAGCGTTAGAAATCTATTGCTACGATACGTAGACATCTGCAAACGCTGTTTCCTAGCGAGGAAGTGTCGCATTCACATTCATTTGAAGTGTAGACGAGGAACACATACCACTTCGCAAATCATATTATATCTTACCATGAAACATAGAAATGATATGCGATATCGCGTTTTAAGAAGCATTAGAACTCTATTGCTACGATAGGTAGACATCTGCAAACGCTATTTCCTTGCAAGGAAGTGTCGCATTTACATTTATATGAAGTGTAGACGAGGAATACATAACACTTCGCAAATCATATTATATCTTACCATGAAACATAAAAATGAGATGCGATATTGTGTTTTGAGAAGCATTAGAGCTCTATCGCTACGATACCTAGACATCTGCAGACGCTATTTCCTTTCATGGAAGTGTCGCATTTACATTCATTTGAAGTGTAGACGAGGAGTAGATAACACTTCGCAAATCATATTATATCTTACCATGAAACATAGAAATGAGATGCGGTATCGCGTTTTACGAATCATAAGAACTCTATTGCTACGATACGTAGAAATCTGCAAACGCTATTTCCTTGCAAGGAAGTGTCGCATTTACATTCATTTGAAGTGTAGACGAGGAATACATAACACTTAACAAATCATATTATATCTTACCGTGAAACATAGAAATGAGATGCGATATCGCGTTTTAAGAAGCATTAGAAATCTATTGCTACGATACGTAGACATCTGCAAACGCTATTTCCTAGCGAGGAAGTGTCGCATTCACATTCCTTTGAAGTGTAGACGAGGAATACATAACACTTCGCAAATCATATTATATCTTACCATGAAACATAGAAATGAGGTGCGATATCGCGTTTTAAGAAGCATTAGAAATGGATTGCGACGATACGTAGACATCTGCAAACGCTATTTCTTTGCAAGGATGTGTCGCATTCACATTCCTTTGAAGTGTAGACGAGGAATACATAACACTTCGCAAATCATATTATATCTTACCATGAAACGTAGAAATGAGGTGCGATATCGCGCTTTAAGTATCATAAGAACTCCATTGCTACGATACGTAGACATCTGCAAACGCTATTTCCTTGCAAGGAAGTGTCGCATTTACATTCATTTGAATCGTAGACGAGGAATGCATAACACTTCGCAATGAATATTATATCTTACCATGAAACATAGAAGTGAGATGCGATATCGCGTTTTAAGAAGCATTAGAAATATATTGCTACGATACGTAGACATCTGCAAATGCTATTTCCTAGCGAGGAAGTGTCGCATTCACATTCATTTGAAGTCTAGACGAGGAATACATAACACTTCGCAAATCATATTATATCTTAGCGTGAAACATAGAAATGAGATGCGATATCGCGTTTTAAGAGGCATTAGAAATCTATTGCTACGATACGTAGACATCTGCAAACGCTATTTCCTAGCGAGGAAGTGTCGCATTCACATTCATTTGAAGTGTAGACGAGGAACACATACCACTTCGCAAATCATATTATATCTTACCATGAAACATAGAAATGAGATGCGATATAGCATTTTAAGAATCATAGGAACTCTATTGCTACGATTCGTAGACAACTGCAAACGCTATTTCCTTGCAAGGAAGTGTCGCATTTACATTCATTTGAATCGTAGACGAGGAATGCATAACACTTCGCAATGAATATTATATCTTATCATGAAACATAGATATGAGATGCAATATCTCGTTTTAAGAAGCATTTGAACTCAATTGCTACGATACCTAGACATCTGCAGAAGCTATTTCCTAGCAAGGAAGTGTCGCATTTACATTCATTTGAAGTGTAGACGAGGAATACATGACACTTCGCAAATCATTATATCTTACCATGAAACATAGAAATGAGATGCGAAATCGCGTTTTAAGAAGCATTAGAAATCTATTGCTACGATACGTAGACATCTGCAAACGCTATTTCCTTGCTGGAAGTGTCGCATTTACATTCATTTGAAGTGTAGACGAGGAATACATGACACTTCGCAAATCATGTTATATCTTACCATGAAACATAGAAATGAGATCCGATATCGCGTTTTAAGAAGCATTAGATATCTATTGCTACGATACGTAGACATCTGCAAGCGCAATTTCTTTGCAAGGAAGTGTCGCATTTGCATTCATTTGGAGTGTAGACGAGGAATACATAACACTTCGCAAATCATATTATATCTTACCATGAAACATAGAAATGAGATGCGATATCGCGTTTTAAGAATCATAAGGACTCTATTGCTACGATACGTAGACATCTGCAAACGCTATTTCTTTGCAAGGAAGTGTCGCATTTACATTCATTTGAAGTGTAGACGAGGAATACATAACACTTCGCAAATCATATTATATCTTACCATGAAACATAGAAATGAGATGCGATATCGCGTTTTAAGAATCATAAGAACTCTATTGCTACGATACGTAGACATCTGCAAACGCTATTTCCTTGCAAGGAAGTGTCGTATTTACATTCACTTGAATCGTAGACGAGGAATGCATAACACTTCGCAATGAATATTATATCTTACCATGAGACATAGAAGTGAGATGCGATATCGAGTTTTAAGAAGCATTAGAAATATATTGCTACGATACGTAGACATCTGCAAACGCTATTTCCTAGCGAGGAAGTGTCGCATTCACATTCATTTGAAGTGTAGACGAGGAATACATAACACTACGCAAATCATATTGTATCTTACTATGAAACATAGAAATGAGATGCGATATAGCGTTCTAAGAAGCATTAGAACTCTATTGCTACGATAGGTAGAAATCTGCAAACGCTATTTCCTTGCAAGGAAGTGTCGCATTTACATTCATTTGAATCGTAGACGAGGAATGCATAACACCTCTCAATGAATATTATATCTTACCATGAAACATAGAAGTGAGATGCGATATCGCGTTTTAAGAAGCATTAGAAATATATTGTTACGACACGTAGACATCTGCAAACGCTATTTCCTTGCAAGGAAGTGTCGCATTTACATTTATATGAAGTGTAGACGAGGAATACATAACACTTCGCAAATCATATTATATCTTACCATGAAACATAGAAATGAGATGCGCTATTGTGTTTTGAGAAGCATTAGAACTCTATCGCTACGATACCTAGACATCTGCAGACGCTATTTCCTTTCATGGAAGTGTCGCATTTACATTCATTTGAAGTGTAGACGAGGAGTAGATAACACTTCGCAAATCATATTATATCTTACCATGAAACATAGAAATGAGATGCGGTATCGCGTTTTAAGAATCATAAGAACTCTATTGCTACGATACGTAGAAATCTGCAAACGCTATTTCCTTGCAAGGAAGTGTCGCATTTACATTCATTTGAAGTGTAGACGAGGAATACATAACACCTAACAAATCATATTATATCTTACCGTGAAACATAGAAATGAGATGCGATATCGCGTTTTAAGAAGCATTAGAAATGAATTGCGACGATACGTAGACATCTGCAAACGCTATTTCTTTGCAAGGAAGTGTCGCATTTACATTCATTTGAAGTGTAGACGAGGAATACATAACACTTCGCAAATCATATTTTATCTTACCATGAAACACAGAAATGAGATGCGATATCGCGTATTAAGAATCATTTGAACTCTATTGCTACGATACCTACACAACTGCAGACGCCATTTCCTTTCAAGGAAGTGTCGCATTTACATTCATTTGAAGTGTAGACGAGGAGTAGATAACACTTCGCAAATCATATTATATCTTACAATGAAACATAGAAATGAGATGCGATATCGCGTTTTAAGAAGCATTAGAACTCTATTGCTACGATACCTAGACATCTGCAGACGCTACTTCCTAGCAAGGAAGTGTCGCATTTACATTCATTTGAAGTGTAGACGAGGAATACATGACACTTCGCAAATCATATTATATCTTACCATGAAACATAGAAATGAGATGCGATATCGCGTTTTAAGAAGCATTAGAAATCTATTGCTACGATACGTAGACATCTGCAAACGCTATTTCCTAGCGAGGAAGTGTCGCATTCACATTCCTTTGAAGTGTAGACGAGGAATACATAACACTTCGCAAATCATATTATATCTTACCATGAAACATAGAAATGAGGTGCGATATCGCGTTTTAAGAAGCATTAGAAATGAATTGCGACGATACGTAGACATCTGCAAACGCTATTTCTTTGCAAGGATGTGTCGCATTCACATTCCTTTGAAGTGTAGACGAGGAATACATAACACTTCGCAAATCATATTATATCTTACCATGAAACGTAGAAATGAGATGCGATATCGCGCTTTAAGTATCATAAGAACTCCATTGCTACGATACGTAGACATCTGCAAACGCTATTTCCTTGCAAGGAAGTGTCGCATTTACATTCATTTGAATCGTAGACGAGGAATGCATAACACTTCGCAATGAATATTATATCTTACCATGAAACATAGAAGTGAGATGCGATATCGCGTTTTAAGAAGCATTAGAAATATATTGCTACGATACGTAGACATCTGCAAATGCTATTTCCTAGCGAGGAAGTGTCGCATTCACATTCATTTGAAGTCTAGACGAGGAATACATAACACTTCGCAAATCATATTATATCTTAGCGTGAAACATAGAAATGAGATGCGATATCGCGTTTTAAGAAGCATTAGAAATCTATTGCTACGATACGTAGACATCTGCAAACGCTATTTCCTAGCGAGGAAGTGTCGCATTCACATTCATTTGAAGTGTAGACGAGGAACACATACCACTTCGCAAATCATATTATATCTTACCATGAAACATAGAAATGAGATGCGATATAGCATTTTAAGAATCATAGGAACTCTATTGCTACGATTCGTAGACAACTGCAAACGCTATTTCCTTGCAAGGAAGTGTCGCATTTACATTCATTTGAATCGTAGACGAGGAATGCATAACACTTCGCAATGAATATTATATCTTATCATGAAACATAGATATGAGATGCAATATCTCGTTTTAAGAAGCATTTGAACTCAATTGCTACGATACCTAGACATCTGCAGAAGCTATTTCCTAGCAAGGAAGTGTCGCATTTACATTCATTTGAAGTGTAGACGAGGAATACATGACACTTCGCAAATCATTATATCTTACCATGAAACATAGAAATGAGATGCGAAATCGCGTTTTAAGAAGCATTAGAAATCTATTGCTACGATACGTAGACATCTGCAAACGCTATTTCCTTGCTGGAAGTGTCGCATTTACATTCATTTGAAGTGTAGACGAGGAATACATGACACTTCGCAAATCATATTATATCTTACCATGAAACATAGAAATGAGATCCGATATCGCGTTTTAAGAAGCATTAGATATCTATTGCTACGATACGTAGACATCTGCAAGCGCAATTTCTTTGCAAGGAAGTGTCGCATTTACATTCATTTGGAGTGTAGACGAGGAATACATAACACTTCGCAAATCATATTATATCTTACCATGAAACATAGAAATGAGATGCGATATCGCGTTTTAAGAATCATAAGGACTCTATTGCTACGATACGTAGACATCTGCAAACGCTATTTCTTTGCAAGGAAGTGTCGCATTTACATTCATTTGAAGTGTAGACGAGGAATACATAACACTTCGCAAATCATATTATATCTTACCATGAAACATAGAAATGAGATGCGATATCGCGTTTTAAGAATCATAAGAACTCTATTGCTACGATACGTAGACATCTGCAAACGCTATTTCCTTGCAAGGAAGTGTCGTATTTACATTCACTTGAATCGTAGACGAGGAATGCATAACACTTCGCAATGAATATTATATCTTACCATGAGACATAGAAGTGAGATGCGATATCGAGTTTTAAGAAGCATTAGAAATATATTGCTACGATACGTAGACATCTGCAAACGCTATTTCCTAGCGAGGAAGTGTCGCATTCACATTCATTTGAAGTGCAGACGAGGAATACATAACACTACGCAAATCATATTGTATCTTACTATGAAACATAGAAATGAGATGCGATATAGCGTTTTAAGAAGCATTAGAACTCTATTGCTACGATAGGTAGACATCTGCAAACGCTATTTCCTTGCAAGGAAGTGTCGCATTTACATTCATTTGAAGTGTAGACGAGGAGTAGATAACACTTCGCAAATCATATTATATCTTACCATGAAACATAGAAATGAGATGCCATATCGCGTTTTAAGAATCATAAGAACTCTATTGCTACGATACGTAGAAATCTGCAAACGCTATTTCCTTGCAAGGAAGTGTCGCATTTACATTCATTTGAATCGTAGACGAGGAATGCATAACACCTCTCAATGAATATTATATCTTACCATGAAACATAGAAGTGAGATGCGATATCGCGTTTTAAGAAGCATTAGAAATATATTGTTACGACACGTAGACATCTGCAAACGCTATTTCCTTGCAAGGAAGTGTCGCATTTACATTTATATGAAGTGTAGACGAGGAATACATAACACTTCGCAAATCATATTATATCTTACCATGAAACATAGAAATGAGATGCGCTATTGTGTTTTGAGAAGCATTAGAACTCTATCGCTACGATACCTAGACATCTGCAGACGCTATTTCCTTTCATGGAAGTGTCGCATTTACATTCATTTGAAGTGTAGACGAGGAGTAGATAACACTTCGCAAATCATATTATATCTTACCATGAAACATAGAAATGAGATGCGGTATCGCGTTTTAAGAATCATAAGAACTCTATTGCTACGATACGTAGAAATCTGCAAACGCTATTTCCTTGCAAGGAAGTGTCGCATTTACATTCATTTGAAGTGTAGACGTGGAATACATAACACCTAACAAATCATATTATATCTTACCGTGAAACATAGAAATGAGATGCGATATCGCGTTTTAAGAAGCATTAGAAACGAATTGCGACGATACGTAGACATCTGCAAACGCTATTTCTTTGCAAGGAAGTGTCGCATTTACATTCATTTGAAGTGTAGACGAGGAATACATAACACTTCGCAAATCATATTTTATCTTACCATGAAACACAGAAATGAGATGCGATATCGCGTATTAAGAATCATTTGAACTCTATTGCTACGATACCTACACAACTGCAGACGCCATTTCCTTTCAAGGAAGTGTCGCATTTACATTCATTTGAAATGTAGACGAGGAGTAGATAACACTTCGCAAATCATATTATATCTTACAATGAAACATAGAAATGAGATGCGATATCGCGTTTTAAGAAGCATTAGAACTCTATTGCTACGATACCTAGACATCTGCAGACGCTACTTCCTAGCAAGGAAGTGTCGCATTTACATTCATGTGGAGTGTAGACGAGGAATACATGACACTTCGCAAATCATATTATATCTTACCATGAAACATAGAAATGAGATGCGATATCGCGTTTTAAGAAGCATTAGAAATCTATTGCTACGATACGTAGACATCTGCAAACGCTATTTCCTAGCGAGGAAGTGTCGCATTTACATTCATTTGAAGTGTAGACGAGGAATACATAACACTTCGCAAATCATATTATACCTTATCATGAAACATAGATATGAGATGCTATATCTCGTTTTAAGAAGCATTTGAACTCTATTGCTACGATACCTACACAACTGCAGACGCTATTTCCTTTCAAGGAAGTGTCGCATTTACATTCATTTGAAGTGTAGACGAGGAGTAGATAACACTTCGCAAATCATATTATATCTTACCATGAAACATAGAAATGAGATGCCATATCGCGTTTTAAGAATCATAAGAACTCTATTGCTACGATACGTAGAAATCTGCAAACGCTATTTCCTTGCAAGGAAGTGTCGCATTTACATTCATTTGAAGTGTAGACGAGGAATACATAACACTTCGCAAATCATATTATATCTTACCGTGAAACATAGAAATGAGATGCGATATCGCGTTTTAAGAAGCATTAGAAATCTATTGCTACGATACGTAGACATCTGCAAACGCTATTTCCTAGCGAGGAAGTGTCGCATTCACATTCCTTTGAAGTGTAGACGAGGAATACATAACACTTCGCAAATCATATTATATCTTACCATGAAACGTAGAAATGAGATGCGATATCGCGCTTTAAGTATCATAAGAACTCCATTGCTACGATACGTAGACATCTGCAAACGCTATTTCCTTGCAAGGAAGTGTCGCATTTACATTCATTTGAATCGTAGACGAGGAATGCATAACACTTCGCAATGAATATTATATCTTACCATGAAACATAGAAGTGAGATGCGATATCGCGTTTTAAGAAGCATTAGAAATCTATTGCTACGATACGTAGACATCTGCAAACGCTATTTCCTTGCAAGGAAGTGTCGCATTTACATTCATTTGAAGTGTAGACGAGGAATACATAACACTTCGCAAATCATATTATATCTTACCGTGAAACATAGAAATGAGATGCGATATCGCGTTTTAAGAAGCATTAGAAATCTATTGCTACGATACGTAGACATCTGCAAACGCTATTTCCTAGCGAGGAAGTGTCGCATTTACATTCATTTGAAGTGTAGACGACGAATACATGACACTTCGCAAATCATATTATATCTTACCATAAAACATAGAAATGAGATGCGATAACCTCGATTTAAGAAGCATTAGAACTCTATTGCTACGATACCTAGACATCTGCAGACGCTACTTCCTTGCAAGGAAGTGTCGCATTTACATTCATTTGAGGTGTAGACGAGGAATACATAACACTTCGCAAATCATATTATACCTTATCATGAAACATAGATAAGAGATGCTATATCTCGTTTTAAGAAGCATTTGAACTCTATTGCTACGATACCTACACAACTGCAGACGCTATTTCCTTTCAAAGAAGTGTCGCATTTACATTCATTTGAAGTGTAGACGAGGAGTAGATAACACTTCGCAAATCATATTATATCTTACCATGAAACATAGAAATGAGATGCGATATTGTGTTTTGAGAAGCATTAGAACTCTATCGCTACGATACCTAGACATCTGCAGACGCTATTTCCTTTCAACGAAGTGTCGCACTTACATTCATTTGAAGTGTAGACGAGGAGTAGATGACACTTCGCAAATCATATTATATCTTACCATGAAACATAGAAATGAGATGCGATATCGCGTTTTAAGAATCATAAGAGCTCTATTGCTACGATACGTAGAAATCTGCAAACGCTATTTCCTTGCAAGGAAGTGTCGCATTTACATTCATTTGAAGTGTAGACGAGGAATACATAACACTTCGCAAATCATATTATATCTTACCGCGAAACATAGAAATGAGATGCGATATCGCGTTTTAAAAAGCATTAGAAATATATTGCTACGATACGTAGACATCTGCAAACGCTATTTCCTAGCGAGGAAGTGTCGCATTCACATTCATTTGAAGTGTAGACGAGGAATACATAACACTTCGCAAATCATATTATATCTTACCATGAAACATAGAAATGAGATGCGATATTGTGTTTAAGAAGCATTAGAACTCTATCGCTACGATACCTAGACATCTGCAAACGCTATTTCCATGCAAGGAAGTGTCGCATTTACATTCATTTGAATCGTAGACGAGGAATGTATAACACTTCGCAAATCAAATTATATCTTACAATGAAACATAGAAATGAGATGCGATATCGCGTTTTAAGAAGCATTAGAACACTATTGCTACTATACCTAGACATCTGCAGACGCTATTTCCTAGCATGGAAGTGTCGCATTCACATTCATTTGATGTGTAGACGAGGAATACATAACACTTCGCAAATCATATTATATCTTACCATGAAACATAGAAATGAGATGCGATATCGCGTTTTAAGTATCATAAGAACTCCATTGCTACGATACGTAGACATCTGCAAACGCTATTTCCTAGCGAGGAAGTGTCTCATTCACATTCATTTGAAGTGTAGACGATCAATACATAACACTTCGCAAATCATATTATACCTTATCATGAAACATAGATATGAGATGCTATATCTCGTTTTAAGAAGCATTTGAACTCTATTGCTACGATACCTACACAACTGCAGACGCTATTTCCTTTCAAGGAAGTGTCGGATATACATTCATTTGAAGTGTAGACAAGGAGTAGATAACACTTCGCAAATCATATTATATCTTACCATGAAACATAGAAATGAGATGCCATATCGCGTTTTAAGAATCATAAGAACTCTATTGCTACGATACGTAGAAATCTGCAAACGCTATTTCCTTGCAAGGAAGTGTCGCATTTACATTCATTTGAATCGTAGACGATGAATGCATAACACTTCTCAATGAATATTATATCTTACCATGAAACATAGAAGTGAGATGCGATATCGCATTTTAAGAAGCATTAGAAATATATTGCTACGATAAGTAGACATCTGCAAACGCTATTTCCTAGCGAGGAAGTGTCGCATTCACATTCATTTGAAGTCTAGACGAGGAATACATAACACTTCGCAAATCATATTATATCTTAGCGTGAAACATAGAAATGAGATGCGATATTGTGTTTTGAGAAGCATTAGAACTCTATCGCTACGATACCTAGACATCTGCAGACGCTATTTCCTTTCATGGAAGTGTCGCATTTACATTCATTTGAAGTGTAGACGAGGAGTAGATAACACTCCGCAAATCATATTATATCTTACCATGAAACATAGAAATGAGATGCGGTATCGCGTTTTAAGAATCATAAGAACTCTATTGCTACGATACGTAGAAATCTGCAAACGCTATTTCCTTGCAAGGAAGTGTCGCATTTACATTCATTTGAAGTGTAGACGAGGAATACATAACACTTAACAAATCATATTATATCTTACCGTGAAACATAGAAATGAGATGCGATATCGCGTTTTAAGAAGCATTAGAAATCTATTGCTACGATACGTAGACATCTGCAAACGCTATTTCCTAGCGAGGAAGTGTCGCATTCACATTCCTTTGAAGTGTAGACGAGGAATACATAACACTTCGCAAATCATATTATATCTTACCATGAAACATAGAAATGAGATGCGATATCGCGTTTTAAGAAGCATTAGAAATGAATTGCGACGATACGTAGACATCTGCAAACGCTATTTCTTTGCAAGGAAGTGTCGCATTTACATTCATTTGAAGTGTAGACGAGGAATACATAACACTTCGCAAATCATATTATATCTTACCATGAAACACAGAAATGAGATGCGATATCGCGTATTAAGAATCATAAGAACTCTATTGCTACGATACGTAGACATCTGCAGACGCTATTTCCTTGCAAGGAAGTGTCGCATTTACATTCATTTGACGTGTAGACGACGAATACATGACACTTCGCAAATCATATTATATCTTACCATAAAACATAGAAATGAGATGCGATAACCTCGATTTAAGAAGCATTAGAAATCTATTGCTACGATACGTAGACATCTGCAAACGCTATTTCCTTGCAAGGAAGTGTCGCATTTACATTCATTTGAAGTGTAGACGAGGAATACATAACACTTCGCAAATCATATTATACCTTATCATGAAACATAGATATGAGATGCTATATCTCGTTTTAAGAAGCATTTGAACTCTATTGCTACGATACCTACACAACTGCAGACGCTATTTCCTTTCAAGGAAGTGTCGCATTTACATTCATTTGAACCGTAGACGAGGAATGCATAACACTTCGCAATGAATATTATATCTTATCATGAACCATAGATATGAGATGCAATATCTCGTTTTAAGAAGCATTTGAACTCAATTGCTACGATACCTAGACATCTGCAGACGCTATTTCCTAGCAAGGAAGTGTCGCATTTACATTCATTTGAAGTGTAGACGAGGAATACATGACACTTCGCAAATCATATTATATCTTACCGTGAAACATAGAAATGAGATGCGATATCGCGTTTTAAGAAGCATTAGAAATCTATTGCTACGATACGTAGACATCTGCAAACGCTATTTCCTAGCGAGGAAGTGTCGCATTCACATTCCTTTGAAGTGTAGACGAGGAATACATAACACTTCGCAAATCATATTATATCTTACCATGAAACGTAGAAATGAGATGCGATATCGCGCTTTAAGTATCATAAGAACTCCATTGCTACGATACGTAGACATCTGCAAACGCTATTTCCTTGCAAGGAAGTGTCGCATTTACATTCATTTGAATCGTAGACGAGGAATGCATAACACTTCGCAATGAATATTATATCTTACCATGAAACATAGAAGTGAGATGCGATATCGCGTTTTAAGAAGCATTAGAAATCTATTGCTACGATACGTAGACATCTGCAAACGCTATTTCCTTGCTGGAAGTGTCGCATTTACATTCATTTAAAGTGTAGACGAGGAATACATGACACTTCGCAAATCATATTATATCTTACCATGAAACATAGAAATGAGATCCGATATCGCGTTTTAAGAAGCATTAGATATCTATTGCTACGATACGTAGACATCTGCAAGCGCAATTTCTTTGCAAGGAAGTGTCGCATTTACATTCATTTGGAGTGTAGACGAGGAATACATAACACTTCGCAAATCATATTATATCTTACCATGAAACATAGAAATGAGATGCGATATCGCGTTTTAAGAATCATAAGGACTCTATTGCTACGATACGTAGACATCTGCAAACGCTATTTCTTTGCAAGGAAGTGTCGCATTTACATTCATTTGAAGTGTAGACGAGGAATACATAACACTTCGCAAATCATATTATATCTTACCATGAAACATAGAAATGAGATGCGATATCGCGTTTTAAGAATCATAAGAACTCTATTGCTACGATACGTAGACATCTGCAAACGCTATTTCCTTGCAAGGAAGTGTCGCATTTACATTCATTTGAATCGTAGACGAGGAATGCATAACACTTCGCAATGAATATTATATCTTACCATGAAACATAGAAGTGAGATGCGATATCGAGTTTTAAGAAGCATTAGAAATATATTGCTACGATACGTAGACATCTGCAAACGCTATTTCCTAGCGAGGAAGTGTCGCATTCACATTCATTTGAAGTGTAGACGAGGAATACATAACACTACGCAAATCATATTATATCTTACCATGAAACATAGAAATGAGATGCGATATCGCGTTTTAAGAAGCATTAGAAATGAATTGCGACGATACGTAGACATCTGCAAACGCTATTTCTTTGCAAGGAAGTGTCGCATTTACATTCATTTGAAGTGTAGACGAGGAATACATAACACTTCGCAAATCATATTATATCTTACCATGAAACATAGAAATGAGATGCGATATAGCGTTTTAAGAAGCATTAGAACTCTATTGCTACGATAGGTAGACATCTGCAAACGCTATTTCCTTGCAAGGAAGTGTCGCATTTACATTCATATGAAGTGTGGACGAGGAATACATAACACTTCGCAAATCATATTATATCTTACCATGAAACATAGAAATGAGATGCGATATTGTGTTTGAGAAGCATTAGAACTCTATCGCTACGATACCTAGACATCTGCAGACGCTATCTCCTAGCAAGGAAGTGTCGCATTCACATTCATTTGAAGTGTAGACGACGAATACATGACACTTCGCAAATCATATTATATCTTACCATAAAACATAGGAATGAGATGCGATAACCTCGATTTAAGAAGCATTAGAAATCTATTGCTACGATACGTAGACATCTGCAAACGCTATTTCCTTGCACTTCACAAATCATATTATATCTTACCATGAAACATAGAAATGAGATGCGATATCGCGTTTTAAGAATCATAAGGACTCTATTGCTACGATACCTAGACATCTGCAGACGCTACTTCCTAGCAAGGAAGTGTCGCATTTACATTCATTTGAATCGTAGACGAGGAATGCATAACACTTCGCAATGAATATTATATCTTATCATGAACCATAGATATGAGATGCAATATCTCGTTTTAAGAAGCACTTGAACTATATCGCTACGATACCTAGACATCTGCAGACGCTATTTCCTTTCAAGGAAGTGTCGCATTTACATTCATTTGACGTGTAGACGAGGAGTAGATAACATTTCGCAAATCATATTATATCTTACCATGAAACATAGAAATGAGATGCGATATCGCGTTTTAAGAATCACAAGAACTCTATTGCTACTATACGTAGAAATCTGCAAACGCTATTTCCTTGCAAGGAAGTGTCGCATTTACATTCATTTGCAGTGTAGACGAGGAATACATAACACTTCGCAAATCATATTATATCTTACCGTGAAACATAGAAATGAGATGCGATATCGCGTTTTAAGAAGCATTAGAAATCTATTGCTACGATACGTAGACATCTGCAAACGCTATTTCCTTTCAACGAAGTGTCGCACTTACATTCATTTGAAGTGTAGACGAGGAGTAGATGACACTTCGCAAATCATATTATATCTTACCATGAAACATAGAAATGAGATGCGATATCGCGTTTTAAGAATCATAAGAGCTCTATTGCTACGATACGTAGAAATCTGCAAACGCTATTTCCTTGCAAGGAAGTGTCGCATTTACATTCATTTGAAGTGTAGACGAGGAATACATAACACTTAACAAATCATATTATATCTTACCGTGAAACATAGAAATGAGATGCGATATCGCGTTTTAAGAAGCATTAGAAATCTATTGCTACGATACGTAGACATCTGCAAACGCTATTTCCTTGCTGGGAAGTGTCGCATTTACATTCATTTGAAGTGTAGACGAGGAATACATGACACTTCGCAAATCATATTATATCTTACCATGAAACATAGAAATGAGATGCGATATCGCGTTTTAAGTATCATAAGAACACCATTGCTACGATACGTAGACATCTGGAAACGCTATTTCCTAGCAAGGAAGTGTCGCATTTACATTCATTTGAATCGTAGACGAGGAATGCATAACACTTCGCAGTGAATATTATATCTTATCATGAAACATAGATATGAGATGCAATATCTCGTTTTAAGAAGCATTTGAACTCAATTGCTACGATACCTAGACATCTGCAGAAGCTATTTCCTAGCAAGTAAGAGTCGCATTTACATTCATTTGAAGTGTAGACGAGGAATACGTGACACTTCGCAAATCATTATATCTTACCATGAAACATAGAAATGAGATGCGAAATCGTGTTTTAAGAAGCATTAGAAATCTATTGCTACGATACGTAGACATCTGCAAACGCTATTTCCTTGCTGGGAGGTGTCGCATTTACATTCATTTGAAGTGTAGACGAGGAATACATAACACTTCGCAAATCATATTATACCTTATCATGAAACATAGATAAGAGATGCTATATCTCGTTTTAAGAAGCATTTGAACTCTATTGCTACGATACCTACACAACTGCAGACGCTATTTCCTTTCAAGGAAGTGTCGCATTTACATTCATTTGAAGTGTAGACGAGGAGTAGATAACACTTCGCAAATCATATTATATCTTACCATGAAACATAGAAATGAGATGCGATATTGTGTTTTGAGAAGCATTAGAACTCTATCGCTACGATACCTAGACATCTGCAGACGCTATTTCCTTTCATGGAAGTGTCGCATTTACATTCATTTGAAGTGTAGACGAGGAGTAGATAACACTTCGCAAATCATATTATATCTTACCATGAAACATAGAAATGAGATGCGGTATCGCGTTTTAAGAATCATAAGAACTCTATTGCTACGATACGTAGAAATCTGCAAACGCTATTTCCTTGCAAGGAAGTGTCGCATTTACATTCATTTGAAGTGTAGACGAGGAATACATAACACTTAACAAATCATATTATATCTTACCGTGAAACATAGAAATGAGATGCGATATCGCGTTTTAAGAAGCATTAGAAATCTATTGCTACGATACGTAGACATCTGCAAACGCTATTTCCTAGCGAGGAAGTGTCGCATTCACATTCCTTTGAAGTGTAGACGAGGAATACATAACACTTCGCAAATCATATTATATCTTACCATGAAACACAGAAATGAGATGCGATATCGCGTATTAAGAATCGTAAGAACTCTATTGCTACGATACGTAGACATCTGCAGACGCTATTTCCTTGCAAGGAAGTGTCGCATTTACATTCATTTGAATCGTAGACGAGGAATGCATAACACTTCGCAATGAATATTATATCTTATCATGAACCATAGATATGAGATGCAATATCTCGTTTTAAGAAGCACTTGAACTATATCGCTACGATACCTAGACATCTGCAGACGCTATTTCCTTTCAAGGAAGTGTCGCATTTACATTCATTTGACGTGTAGACGAGGAGTAGATAACATTTCGCAAATCATATTATATCTTACCATGAAACATAGAAATGAGATGCGATATCGCGTTTTAAGAATCACAAGAACTCTATTGCTACTATACGTAGAAATCTGCAAACGCTATTTCCTTGCAAGGAAGTGTCGCATTTACATTCATTTGAAGTGTAGACGAGGAATACATAACACTTCGCAAATCATATTATATCTTACCGTGAAACATAGAAATGAGATGCGATATCGCGTTTTAAGAAGCATTAGAAATCTATTGCTACGATACGTAGACATCTGCAAACGCTATTTCCTTTCAACGAAGTGTCGCACTTACATTCATTTGAAGTGTAGACGAGGAGTAGATGACACTTCGCAAATCATATTATATCTTACCATGAAACATAGAAATGAGATGCGATATCGCGTTTTAAGAATCATAAGAGCTCTATTGCTACGATACGTAGAAATCTGCAAACGCTATTTCCTTGCAAGGAAGTGTCGCATTTACATTCATTTGAAGTGTAGACGAGGAATTCATAACACTTAACAAATCATATTATATCTTACCGTGAAACATAGAAATGAGATGCGATATCGCGTTTTAAGAAGCATTAGAAATCTATTGCTACGATACGTAGACATCTGCAAACGCTATTTCCTTGCTGGGAAGTGTCGCATTTACATTCATTTGAAGTGTAGACGAGGAATACATGACACTTCGCAAATCATATTATATCTTACCATGAAACATAGAAATGAGATGCGATATCGCGTTTTAAGTATCATAAGAACTCCATTGCTACGATACGTAGACATCTGGAAACGCTATTTCCTAGCAAGGAAGTGTCGCATTTACATTCATTTGAATCGTAGACGAGGAATGCATAACACTTCGCAGTGAATATTATATCTTATCATGAAACATAGATATGAGATGCAATATCTCGTTTTAAGAAGCATTTGAACTCAATTGCTACGATACCTAGACATCTGCAGAAGCTATTTCCTAGCAAGTAAGAGTCGCATTTACATTCATTTGAAGTGTAGACGAGGAATACGTGACACTTCGCAAATCATTATATCTTACCATGAAACATAGAAATGAGATGCGAAATCGCGTTTTAAGAAGCATTAGAAATCTATTGCTACGATACGTAGACATCTGCAAACGCTATTTCCTTGCTGGGAAGTGTCGCATTTACATTCATTTGAAGTGTAGACGAGGAATACATAACACTTCGCAAATCATATTATACCTTATCATGAAACATAGATAAGAGATGCTATATCTCGTTTTAAGAAGCATTTGAACTCTATTGCTACGATACCTACACAACTGCAGGCGCTATTTCCTTTCAAGGAAGTGTCGCATTTACATTCATTTGAAGTGTAGACGAGGAGTAGATAACACTTCGCAAATCATATTATATCTTACCATGAAACATAGAAATGAGATGCGATATTGTGTTTTGAGAAGCATTAGAACTCTATCGCTACGATACCTAGACATCTGCAGACGCTATTTCCTTTCATGGAAGTGTCGCATTTACATTCATTTGAAGTGTAGACGAGGAGTAGATAACACTTCGCAAATCATATTATATCTTACCATGAAACATAGAAATGAGATGCGGTATCGCGTTTTAAGAATCATAAGAACTCTATTGCTACGATACGTAGAAATCTGCAAACGCTATTTCCTTGCAAGGAAGTGTCGCATTTACATTCATTTGAAGTGTAGACGAGGAATACATAACACTTAACAAATCATATTATATCTTACCGTGAAACATAGAAATGAGATGCGATATCGCGTTTTAAGAAGCATTAGAAATCTATTGCTACGATACGTAGACATCTGCAAACGCTATTTCCTAGCGAGGAAGTGTCGCATTCACATTCCTTTGAAGTGTAGACGAGGAATACATAACACTTCGCAAATCATATTATATCTTACCATGAAACACAGAAATGAGATGCGATATCGCGTATTAAGAATCGTAAGAACTCTATTGCTACGATACGTAGACATCTGCAGACGCTATTTCCTTGCAAGGAAGTGTCGCATTTACATTCATTTGAAGTGTAGACGACGAATACATGACACTTCGCAAATCATATTATATCTTACCATAAAACATAGAAATGAGATGCGATAACCTCGATTTAAGAAGCATTAGAAATCTATTGCTACGATACGTAGACATCTGCAAACGCTATTTCCTTGCAAGGAAGTGTCGCATTTACATTCATTTGAAGTGTAGACGAGGAATACATAACACTTCGCAAATCATATTATACCTTATCATGAAACATAGATATGAGATGCTATATCTCGTTTTAAAAAGCATTTGAACTCTATTGCTACGATACCTACACAACTGCAGACGCTATTTCCTTTCAAGGAAGTGTCGCATTTACATTCATTTGAAGTGTAGACGAGGAGTAGATAACACTTCGCAAATCATATTATATCTTACCATGAAACATAGAAGTGAGATGCGATATCGCGTTTTAAGAAGCATTAGAAATATATTGCTACGATACGTAGACATCTGCAAATGCTATTTCCTAGCGAGGAAGTGTCGCATTCACATTCATTTGAAGTCTAGACGAGGAATTGTCACGTCCCGAGGTGCGGTTGCGCTCGCAACGGTGGCACAAAGTCGTAACCGTTCCCGAAAATAACGCGAATTGCGTCCGGACCGGGTTCGTTGGCGTTTCGGACTCGATAAAACGGTAATTAACACGAAACTTACCTTGTGATGGCTTGATTCTACTGTCTGATTTCTCTTTCCAGGTACCTGGAGCGCCTTGGATCCGCAACCGGGATGGCGGCGGCGTACGGCTGGAACGGAGGTACGGGTCGTGCGGCGAAGGAAACCTCCTTCACAGGAACCAGGACTCGAACGCAGGAAATTGAATATTCCGGTGCATCACCCACGTATTCCCGAGCGAGACGACGAATAAACTCTCTCCTCCCCGCGCGTCGTGTACGCTTTGTCGGAGGTGCAAGGCTCGTCGAGAATACTTGAACTTCGGTCGAGTACGGCGCGGCTAAGCGTTGGTTCGCTCTAGCTTACCGGGATCGACCTGGGCGCAAGATATTCTGTACACGGTAGAAGTGAGGATGGAGCAACTAAGCGCTGGTTCGCTCTAGTCGTCGAGCCTCAAGACTATCGTAGATGAGATATAGAATTAGAATAATCGCGAGCGTACCCGTGGATTAGAATTAAGGAATTGTATTTGAACTCGAATAAAGATACTTTGAATCTGGTAAAAATAAACTATATTCTATGATTTCACTATACTAAATACACTTGATTAAGTTCTAAGTTACTGACTAGCGATTACAATGAGAATTAGAAATAGTATAAAGTATCGAATGGACTCCGCTATGGGAGTATGGATAGAGACGAATGCATTAGAGCTAATTGCTCGTTGCGAATGAGCCTATTGCTCGGATCGGAAGTGCATCGTTCGGATGCTGGATTAGAACTCCTCGGTTCGGAGATGAGATACGAACTCTCCAGTTCGGAGATGAGATTGGAACTCTCCCGTTCGGAGGTGAGATTGGAACTGACTCTCGGATCTCGCGTCCGCGACCTCCTCGGGTCGCGCGGCGCGCGAGTCGCTGGGCCCTCGCGGTGGGGCGGACGGTCGGAGTAGGGCGGCCGCTCGGCCCCCGTGGTGGGGCGGCCGTTCGGAGTGGGGCGCGGCCCGCGTTAAGCGTGAGCCGCGAGCGTCGAGTGTGCGCGCGAGTGCACGGAACACAGCCGTGCATGAATGAAATATATACATATATTCACTTAAATCTAGGTGTGTGTTGGTGTGTATGTACATAGGTGAGTAGTGTGCTTATTCTAATCCCACATGTACGAGAAGTACGTATAGGGCTTCGTGATCGCTGGGGATTCGACCCAGTACGTGTCGGAGAGCTCCTCGCCTCCGTAATACGGGGTGAAGTCCTCCCCCTCGTGTGTGGAGATCGCGCGTGGGCGCGGCATGCTGCATCCCTCTTCCCTCTCGTACCTTTGTCTCCTTCTGTAGGGACGGCGAGTCGGCGGGTGGCCCGTGTGCAGGGGCTCCGGATACGGATGCTGGGGATGATGAGGTGGACGCCGGAGGGTGGCAGGCGGTACGCCTGACGTTACACCACCCCCCTTGGAAAAAGAATCTCGGCCATGCCGAGATCTCTTGTCTGTTGGGTAGATTTCGGGATGCTGGATCCTTCTCTTGGTCCTGTCGGCTGGATGCTGCGGAATCTGTGGTTTTTCGCCTGGTTGATCCTGGCGATAACGTTTGGAGTTTGGACCGTGGCTGCGGGCTTCCTTCGGATTACAGGCACTTTCGTCGCTTTCACTTTCAGCGTTCGTTTGAATGTCACTGCTCTCACTGGCTTCATTTTCAGTTTTTCGCACTTTTCTTTCACTAGCATCCACACTCTGCATACTATGCATTCGTTTACAAATTTTGATTTTGTTCGTATGAACAATTTTATGGCGCCCTTTTACATTCAGCTTAACATTACAGTTGCCCAAAATTTCGAGGATACGGTACGGTCCAGAATACTGTGCCTGGAACTTATGTTTGTTCGGCTCTTTTAAAGATAGACCCATTGGCCTACCTCGAAGTTTTGGACATTGAGATTTCGGTCATAATAATATTTGGAACGGCGTTTCGCGTTGTCTAGATTGGCTTTAGCCAAATCCTGAGATTTCGTGATTTTCTCCTGAAGTTGTATAAGATAGTCGCTATAAGTTTCGTTATCAGAGCTGTCCTGAAAAGGAGTGGCTGACGGCGTCCTAGCTATCCTGCCGAACACTAGTTCGTGTGGGGTGTATAATGTACCCTCGTGCACACTGGTGTTGTATGAAAACATTGCATACGGTAACCAATTCACCCAATCGTTACTCGACTCTATGTAATGCTTCAGATATTCGGCCAGGACGTGGTGAGATCGTTCAACGGACCCGTTTGTTTGTGGATGGAACGCAGTGGACTTGTATTGCTTAATACGGAATTTGATTGCTATGGCTTTAATCAAGCTATTTATAAAGTTCGAACCTTGGTCCGTGAGTATGCCTTTCGGGCATCCGAACTTACAAATGAATTCTTTTATTAAAGCTTCGGCAATGTCTACTGCGGTGGTGGTTTTGAGAGGAACTGCGACTGAGTATTTAGTGAGGAGATCTTGGATCGTGAGGATACTTGTATAACCGTCGGAAGTTTCGGGAAGAGGACCCATTACGTCCATTGAAATCTTATCGAATGCCCTGCCAGGGGTGTCGGTTAAAGTGAGAGGCTGTCTGGTCTTTACCCGGACCGGTTTCTCTGTCTGACAACTTTTACATTTGCCAATATATTCTTGTATTTGTGTTTTCATGTTTGGCCAAAAGTATTGTTGTCTGATGCGAGAATAAGTTTTATTAACCCCTTTGTGACCTCCCACAGGGGAGTCGTGGTTTTCCCTTATTATTTTCAGTCGCTCTTCGACCGAAGGGGTTTTAATGAGGCCCTGGCAGACCGTAATCTGGACAGTTGTTTCGTAAAACAGGTCCTGAAGGATTTTCTGGATTCGCGACCAGGATACGGAGTCTAGATAGGTTTGTGCGATACTAAATGTTTGTAATTGTAATTCGTTTACGACGTCGCACAAGGATCTAAATGTTTCTATTACGGTCTGGAAATTGATTGATCTGGTGGAATGTTCGACGATTGGAAGCTGGATTTGGAATTCGTTTCCGATTTGTATGACTTTGGCTTTGGTAAGAACGTGATTTTTGTTTGGAAGGAATTTTTCAGCGTTCGCTAGATCTTTGGCGCCCGTGTCATAGGGGTGCCCAGATTGCGTGACGAAGACAACTACATTGTCTCGTCGCGTTGATAATGCGTCACGGCTGAAATTAAACAGAGGTTCGCGTCGGAAAAATTCATTTGGACCAGGAGTATAAAAGTCGGTGCTGTCGCTGGCGACTTGCGGAGGTGGTGCTGTGTTGGTACGGAAGGACGTGCCTGGAGTCGGTAATTCAGGTTCTGATGTTACCGGAGTAGGAGGAGGCGCTAGTGTGGTATACTTTTTACGGGTTTCCGGAGGCACATCGAAGATGTCGTCCTCCGAGTTTTCTGAATACGAGAGCGGAAAAATTTGAGCGGGATTCCGCGACAATGCGTCCGCATTAAGGTTCGTTTTTCCACTTTTATAGACCATCTCGTAGTCAAATTCCGCTAACTTAAGCCTCCACCGTACGAGTCTACTTGACGGGTCCTTGACCGAATTCATCCACACTAACGGTCGATGGTCGGTAACGAGTTTGAATTGATTACCGTATATGTATGGACGAAAGTAATGGACGGCGTAGACAATCGCCAGACACTCCTTCTCGATCGTGGAGTAGTTTTTCTCCGCAGCGTTTAACAGTCGCGACGTGTACGCGATTGGCAAGTCGCGGCCTATTGGTCCTTGACTCAAGATAGCACCAATAGCTTCGGCGGACGCGTCGGTCGTTATCACGAATGGTTGTTTAAAGTTGGGGTACTGCAAGATAGGCGCTTCGCATAGGCAATCTCGGAGTTTGACGAATGAATTCTCTTGCTCGTTACGCCATACAAAGGGCGCGTCTTTTTTTAACAAATTTGTAAGTGGCTTAGCAATATTGGAAAAATTTGCGATGAACCGCCTGTAGTATCCCGCGAGCCCGAGGAATTGTTTGATCTGTTTCGCGTTGCGCGGGCGCGGAAAATTTTTGACGGCGCTAATTTTCGCAGGGTCAGGTTTTACACCATGCTCACTGATAATATGACCCAAATAGCTTACTTCTCTCCTCAAGAATTCGCACTTATCCGGCTGCAATACTAAATTAGCTTCCTTGAGCCGTTGAGTTAATTTCTCGAATTTAAGTCGATGTTCTTGAAGAGAGCTAGCGTAGATAACAATGTCGTCCAAATAGACGAAAATTTCGTTCCCCTGGAGACCGGACAGGACATTGTCCATAAGTCGTTGGAACGTCGCTGGCGCATTTTTTAATCCGAATGGCATTCTTTTAAATTCATAATGCCCGTGAGGCGTCGAAAAAGCGGTTTTGGGAGCATCGGCGGGCTCCATTGGGATCTGGTGAAATCCGCTCGCGAGATCGAATGTACTAAAATACTTCGCGCTCCCGAGCTGATCAAGTATCTCGGTAATGCAAGGGAGGGGATAGGCATCGGCGACAGATTTCTCATTGAGTGCGCGGTAGTCGATGACGACGCGCCATTGCTTGTTGCCCAGGGAGTCCGGTTTCTTTGGGACAACCCACAATGGCGAATTATATGGCGATTTGGACGGAGAGATGACACCATTTTGTAAAAATTTGTCGACTTGTCGTCGAATCTCCTCCTTATGAGCTGGTGGGAATCGGTATTGTTTCACATTGACGGGGCGGTCGTCGACGGTTGGAATCTTGTGCGTGGTTGCTGACGTATGCCCTAATTTATCCCCCTCAATGTGAAAAAGCTCCTGCGTGCTTTGAACGAGACTGACGACGTGCTCTCTTTCCTCTGCGTTGAGGTGGTCGAGACGGAGGAGACTAAGAATTCGATCTAGTCGAGATTTCGAAGGATTGGCGGATTTCGATGTTTGTTTCAACGGCGCCTGTTGTATATTATTTTTAACCGCCTGAGCATAGGAGATCTGTTGAACATTCGCAATTTTGCAACGCGAAGGAGGAGTTTCGAGTGTCGAATATGGTGTCTGACTCGAGAAAGAAATAGAAGTTTTTCCCTTTTGGGATGAGCCGATCGGTACGGCGGATACGTTGGATTTAGAAAAAACCGGATAGAGCGATGGACTTTCCTCCTTATGGAGGGGAGTCATGATTTGCGCGGGCTCAAGTACGATTTCTGGTAACGCGATTTCGACGGCGCGGTCGGATGAATTAATTATTCGAGTTACCGCTTTGCCCCGAATTACTCTGACGAGAGCGTTTCCGAAAAATATACCCGGCGCAAGATCGATACGAGGAATTATACCTTCCGCGAGGTTCGAATTAACTACGCGGACCTTGATACCGATATTTGATCTCGGCGGAATGGAGATACGGTCTCCTGACTTCGGAGAAGCTGCTTTGTCTTGCGTTCGAAGCTTCGATTTCGTTGCTGCATCGCGTTTCAGCGGAGGCGATGATTTACGCGGCGGGCGCGGCGGCGGAGGGGGAATAGATTCCGTGCGCGGCGCTTGTTTACGTTTCGGCGATAGGAGAGGCTTTATTTTCGAGTCCGGTGACGGTTCCTCGAGTGCTTCGATATCGTCTTCGAAAGGAATTCTCTTACCATTCCATTTGATTATTTTATTTGGAAAAGAGATTTCTGCGTCCATACAGAACCCGGAGCCGAGGATCCCGCTTGGTTTAAGGGGAAAATCATCCTCGACCACATTAAAAGGAACGACGCGACCGAAAATGACAAGATTCACCGTCCCTAAGGTTGCGGTTTTGCCATCGGTTACCCCTGTTATTATGACGATCTCGGACTTATCGATTCGCGCGGATGCTTTTAGAGCCGAACGTTTTATAATATTTATTTCCGCCCCAGTGTCCACCATGAAGCGAGTTGGTGAAATTAGAAGATCGGATTTTAGAATTACGTTTGGCGTGCTAGTTTTTCCGGTTATGTTTATCGCGGCGTTTCGTCGATTTCCGCGTTGGAGTTGTTCGCGGCGAGAGGACGGACTTGGTGCGCGGCCTCGCCACCTGTCTCGCGGCGGGTGCGGAGGCCATTGTCGTTTCCCGAATTTTTGTTTACCGCGTTGTTGTACTGTCTTTTGCGGCACTCGCCTATTTCGTGCCCCGGGGTCTTGCAATAGCGACAAAATTTGGGCGCGTCCCTGGCTACGATTTGTCTCGGTTGTTCGTACGCGGGGCCTCGAGTAGGAGGCGGTACGTCCCTGGATCGCAAGTATTCCTGCGGTCGGTACGGCGATGGCGGTCTGAGCCGACACTCGGTCGCGTAATGTCCGATATTATTGCATTTTCGGCAAATAATTTCGGCTGGTTTTTCGCGCGATTCTGGTCGCGCGGCACGCGATCTACCTAGTCGGTTGCAATCACGTTCGTGCATTTGATAGAGCTCCCGCGCTCGAGCGAACGTTTCTCGCAATGCACCGAATGAATTTACAGTCATTTGCATTCGAATTTCCGGAATGAGACCGTCTTTAAAACATTGTAGGTTGAGCGCGTCTACGTCATCGAGCGATTCCGGTGTGTCTCGTCGAGCAAGCCTTTCGCAATCAATTATAGCGGTTCTAAGATCTTTTACTCGACCGATGTAATCTAGAATGTGCTCGTTCGCGCGCATGTATATATTTGCAAGTTCACCCCGATAATGATGAGCTGATTTTACGGAGCAAAATGTGCTGCGAAGAACGTCCGTTAATTCGAGTATTGTGTAACATGGCTCGTCTTCTAGCGCGGCGTAGGCACGACCCTTGAGTTTTCCCTTAAGCAGGCGTGTGAAAGTTCGCTCGCACCCATTAGGGATAAGCTCATAAGCGCGTTTACACGCTCGGGTAAACTGAAGAATAGGAATGTTCTGACCATCGAATGTCGGCACGGCTTCGAGGGCCTGCTTAAGCGATAGCTCGTCGTGTTGCGAACTATTTGTATTAAAATCGGAGCTCGAATTATGTCCGGAAAGCGGATTTCCCCGAGGAATATCCAGCGAAACGGTATCGTCGCGCGTTAAATCAGGCGTTCTGCGAATAGATTCTAATTCACGGCGTAAAATTTCTATTTGCTGGAGCAACGCGGCATTACTCGGATCGGTCGCTTTCGTATTTTTCGCGGAAGTATTTTGTTGCGCGGTACTAGGAAGAGGCTCGGCGATAGCGTCTTGGAAATCAAGCGTTCTGCTAGTGCGTTTTTTGCGTTCAGAATCGGCCATCGCGGCGGCTCGCTGTGTCTGCTGGCGCGTTTTTGTCGGAGTCCGGGTTGCCATATCTAGTTTCGCGGTTCCTTTCGGCGGAAATTCCGGAGGAAACGCGTGGCTATCCCACCGCTGTCACCAAAAATAACTTTCGTGTCACGTCCCGAGGTGCGGTTGCGCTCGCAACGGTGGCACAAAGTCGTAACCGTTCCCGAAAATAACGCGAATTGCGTCCGGACCGGGTTCGTTGGCGTTTCGGACTCGATAAAACGGTAATTAACACGAAACTTACCTTGTGATGGCTTGATTCTACTGTCCGATTTCTTTTTCCAGGTACCTGGAGCGCCTTGGATCCGCAACCGGGATGGCGGCGGCGTACGGCTGGAACGGAGGTACGGGTCGTGCGGCGAAGGAAACCTCCTTCACAGGAACAAGGACTCGAACGCAGGAAATTGAATATTCTGGTGCATCACCCACGTATTCCCGAGCGAGGCGACGAATGAACTCTCTCCTCCCCGCGCGTCGTGTACGCTTTGTCGGAGGTGCAAGGCTCATCGAGAATACTTGAACTTCGGTTGAGTACGGCGCGGCTAAGCGTTGGTTCGCTCTAGCTTACCGGGATCGACCTGGGCCCAAGATATTCTGTACACGGTAGAAGTGAGGATGGAGCAACTAAGCGCTGGTTCGCTCTAGTCGTCGAGCCTCAAGACTATCGTAGATGAGATATAGAATTAGAATAATCGCGAGCGTACCCGTGGATTAGAATTACGGAATTGTATTCGAACTCGAATAAAGATACTTTGAATCTGGTAAAAATAAACTATATTCTATGATTTCACTATACTAGATACACTTGACTAAATTCTAAGTTACTGACTAACGATTACAATGAGAATTAGAAATAGTATAAGTATCGAATGGACTCCGCTATGGGAGTATGGATAGAGACGAATGCATTAGAGCTAATTGCTCGTTGCGAATGAGCCTATTGCTCGGATCGGAAGTGCATCGTTCGGATGCTGGATTAGAACTTCTCGGTTCGGAGATGAGATACGAACTCTCCAGTTCGGAGATGAGATGAGAACTGCCTCTCGGATCTCGCGTCCGCGACCTCCTCGGGTCGCGCGGCGCGCGAGTCGCTGGGCCCTCGCGGTGGGGCGGACGGTCGGAGTAGGGCGGCCGCTCGGCCCTCGTGGTGGGGCGGCCGTTCGGAGTGGGGCGCGGGCCGCGTTAAGCGTGAGCCGCGAGCGTCGAGTGTGCGCGCGAGTGCAACGGAACATAACCGTGCATGAATGAAATGTATACATATATTTACTTAAATCTAGGTGTGTGTTGGTGTGTATGTACATATATGAGTAGTGTGCTTATTCTAATCCCACATGTACGAGAAGTACGTATAGGGCTTCGTGATCGCTGGGGATTCGACCCAGTATGTGTCGGAGAGCTCCTCGCCCTCGTAATACGGGGTGAAGTCCTCCCCCTCGTGTGTGGAGATCGCGCGTGGGCGCGGCATGCTGCATCCTTCTTCCCTCTCGTACCTTTGTCTCCTTCTGTAAGGACGGCGAGTCGGCGGGTGGCCCGTGTGCAGGGGCTCCGGATACGGATGCTGGGGATGATGAGTTGGACGCCGGAGGGTGGCAGGCGGTACGCCTGACGTTACAAAACATAGATATGAGATGCTATATCTCGTTTTAAGAAGCATTTGAACTCTATTGCTACGATACCTACACAACTGCAGACGCTATTTCCTTTCAAGGAAGTGTCGCATTTACATTCATTTGAAGTGTAGACGAGGAGTAGATAACACTTCGCAAATCATATTATATCTTACTATGAAACATAGAAATGAGATGCGATATTGTGTTTTGAGAAGCATTAGAACTCTATCGCTACGATACCTAGACATCTGCAGACGCTATTTCCTTTCAACGAAGTGTCGCACTTACATTCATTTGAAGTGTAGACGAGGAGTAGATAACACTTCGCAAATCATATTATATCTTACCATGAAACATAGAAATGAGATGCGATATCGCGTTTTAAGAATCATAAGAACTCTATTGCTACGATACGTAGAAATCTGCAAACGCTATTTCCTTGCAA